>NC_140020.1:24242608-24322563 GCF_964263955.1 Coregonus lavaretus
ACATTTAGAAGAAGAGTAGTGCCCTTTGAGAAAACTCGATTGAACAGGAACACACAAAGGACAACACATCAAGGTGGGCACACTTTATGACTCATAACAAAAGGACTCAGCAGTTGATTCAGCGTTCAATTCTGCCTCCCTTCACATTTCTCCTCCTCTTCTCCTTCTATCCCTTCATTAATCTCAACCTCCAAATCAAATCAAAGCAAATCAAATCAAATGTTATTGGCCACATGCGCCGAATACAACAGGTGCAGACATTACAGTGAAATGCTTACTTACAGCCCTTAACAAACAGTGCATTATAAATAAATATAATAATAAAACAACAACAAAAAAGTGTTGAGAAAAAAAGAGCAGAAGTAAAATAAAATAACAGTAGGGAGGCTATACAGTGGGGAAAAAAAGTATTTAGTCAGCCACCAATTGTGCAAGTTCTCCCCTTAAAAAGATTAGAGAGGCCTGTAATTTTCATCATAGGTACACGTCAACTATGACAGACAAAATTAGAAAAAAAAATCCAGAAAATCACATTGTAGGATTTTTTATGAATTTATTTGCAAATTATGGTGGAAAATAAGTATTTGGTCAATAACACAAGTTTCTCAATACTTTGTTATATACCCTTTGTTGGCAATGACACAGGTCAAACGTTTTCTGTAAGTCTTCACAAGGTTTTCACACACTGTTGCTGGTATTTTGGCCCATTCCTCCATGCAGATCTCCTCTAGAGCAGTGATGTTTTGGGGCTGTCGCTGGGCAACACAGACTTTCAACTCCCTCCAAAGATTTTCTATTGGGTTGAGATCTGGAGACTGGCTAGGCCACTCCAGGACCTTGAAATGCTTCTTACGAAGCCACTCCTTCGTTGCCCGGGCGGTGTGTTTGGGATCATTGTCATGCTGAAAGACCCAGCCACATTTCATCTTCAATGCCCTTGCTGATGGAAGGAGGTTTTCACTCAAAATCTCACAATACATGACCCCATTCATTCTTTCCTTTACACGGATCAGTCGTCCTGGTCCCTTTGCAGAAAAACAGCCCCAAAGCATGATGTTTCCACCCCCATGCTTCACAGTAGGTATGGTGTTCTTTGGATGCAACTCAGCATTCTTTGTCCTCCAAACACGACGAGTTGAGTTTTTACCAAAAAGTTATATTTTGGTTTCATCTGACCATATGACATTCTCCCAATCCTCTTCTGGATCATCCAAATGCACTCTAGCGAACTTCAAACGGGCCTGGACATGTACTGGCTTAAGCAGGGGTACACGTCTTGCACTGCAGGATTTGAGTCCCTGGCAGCGTAGTGTGTTACTGATGGTAGGCTTTGTTGCTTTGGTCCCAGCTCTCTGCAGGTCATTCACTAGGTCCCCCCGTGTGGTTCTGGGATTTTTGCTCACCGTTCTTGTGATCATTTTGACCCCACGGGGTGAGATCTTGCGTGGATCCCCAGATCGAGGGAGATTATCAGTGGTCTTTTATGTCTACCATTTCCTAATAATTGCTCCCACAGTTGATTTCTTCAAACCAAGCTGCTTACCTATTGCAGATTCAGTCTTCCCAGCCTGGTGCAGGTCTACAATTTTGTTTCTGGTGTCCTTTGACATCTCTTTGGTCTTGGCCAAAGTGGAGTTTGGAGTGTGACTGTTTGAGGATGTGGACAGGTGTTTTTTATACTGATAACAAGTTCAAACAGGTGCCATTAATACAGGTAACGAGTGGAGGACAGAGGAGCCTCTTAAAGAAGAAGTTACAAGTCTGTGAGAGCCAGAAATCTTGCTTGTTTGTAGGTGACCAAATACTTATTTTCCACCATAATTTGCAAATAAATTCATAAAAAATCCTACAATGTGATTTTCTGGATTTTTTTTTTTCAATTTGTCTGTCATAATTGATGTGTACCTATGATGAAAATGACAGGCCTCTCTCATCTTTTTAAGTGGGAGAACTTGCACAATTGGTGGCTGACTAAATACTATTTTCCCCCACTGTATATACAGGGGGGTACCGGTGCAGAGTAAATGTGCGGGGGCACCGGCTAGTTGAGATAGTTGAAGTAATATGTACATGTGGGTAGAGTTAAAGTGACTATGCATAAATAATTAACAGAGTAGCAGCAGCGTAAAAAGATGGAGTGGGGGGGCAGTGCAAATAGTCCGGGTAGCCATGATTAGCTGTTCAGGAGTCTTATGGCTTGGGGGTAGAAGCTGTTGAGAAGTCTTTTGGACCTAGACTTGGCACTCCGGTACCGCTTGCCGTGCGGTAGCAGAGAGAACAGTCTATGACTAGGGTGGCTGGAGTCTTTGACAATTTTGAGGGCCTTCCTCTAACACCGCCTGGTATAGAGGTCCTGGATGGCAGGAAGCTTGGCCCCAGTGATGTACTGGGCCATACGCACTACCCTCTGTAGTGCCTTGCGGTCGGAAGCCAAGCAGTTGCCATACCAGGCGGTGATGCAACCAGTCAGGATGCTCTCGATGGTGCAGCTGTATAATTTTTTTGAGGATCTGAGGACCCATGCCAAATCATTTCAGTCTCCTGAGGGGGAATAGGCTTTGTCGTGCCCTCTTCACGACTGTCTTGGTGTGTTTGGACCATGATGGTTCGTTGGTGATGTGGACACCAAGGAACTTGAAGCTCTCAACCTGTTCCACTACAGCCCCGTTGATGAGAATGGGGGCGTGCTCAGTCCTCTTTTTTTTCCTGTAGTCCACAATCATCTCCTTTGTCTTGGTCACGTTGAGGGAGAGGTTGTTATCCTGGCACCACACGGCCAGGTCTCTGACCTCCTCCCTATAGGCTGTCTCATCGTTGTCGGTGATCAGGCCTACCACTGTTGTGTTGTCGGCAAACTTAATGATGGTGTTGGAGTCGTGCCTGGCCATGCAGTCATGGGTGAACTGGGAGTACAGGAGGGGACTGAGCACGCACCCCTGAGGGGCCCCCGTGTTGAGGATAGGTGTGGCAGATGTGTTGTTACCTACCCTTACCACCTGGGGGCGGCCCGTTAGGAAGTCCAGGATCCAGTTGCAGAGGGAGGTGTTTAGTCCCAGGATCCTTAGCTTAGTGATGAGCTTTGAGGGCACTATGGTGTTGAATGCTGAGCTGTAGTCAATGAACAGCATTCTCACGTAGGTGTTCCTCTTGTCCAGGTGGGAAAGGGCAGTGTGGAGTGCAATAGAGATTGCATCATCTGTGGATCTGTTGGGGCGGTATGCAAATTGGAGTGGGTCTAGGGTTTCTGGGATAATGGTGTTGATGTGAGCCATGACCAGCCTTTCAAAGCACTTCATGGCTACAGACGTCAGTGCTACGGATCGGTAGTCATTTAGGCAGGTTATCTTAGAGTCCTTGGGCACGGGGACTATGGTGTCTGCTTGAAACATGTTGGTATTACAAACTCAGTCAGGAACATGTTGAAAATGTCAGTGAAGACACTTGCCAGTTGGTCAGCACATGCTCGGAGTACACGTCCTGGTAATCCGTCTGGCCCTGCGGCCTTGTGAATGTTGACCTGCTTAAAAGTCTTACTCACATCGGCTACGGAGAGCGTGATCACATAGTCATCCGGAACAGCTGGTACTCTCATGCATGCTTCAGTGTTGCTTGCCTCGAAGCGAGCATAGAAGTGGTTTAGCTCGTCTGGAAGACTTGTGTCACTGGGCAGCTCGCGGCTGTGCTTCCCTTTGTAGTCTGTAATAGTTTTCAAGCCCTGCCACATCCGACGAGCGTCAGAGCTGGTGTAGTATGATTCAATCTTAGTCCTGTATTGACTCTTTGCCTGTTTGATGGTTCGTCGGAGGGCATAGCGGGATTTCTTAAAAGCGTCCGGGTTAGAGTCCCGCTCCTTGAAAGCGGCAGCTCTACCCTTTAGCTCAGTGCGGATGTTTCCTGTAATCCATGGCTTCTGGTTGGGGTATGTACGTACGGTCACTGTGGGGACGACATCATCGATGCACTTATTGATGAAGCCAGTGACTGATGTGGTGTACTCCTCAATGCTATCTGAAGAATCCCGGAACACGTTCCAGTCTGTGCTAGCAAAACAGTCCTGTAGCTTAGCATCTGCGTCATCTGACCACTTTTTTATTAACCGAGTCACTGGTGCTTCCTGCTTTAGTTTTTGCTTATAAGCAGGAATCAGGAGGATAGAGTTATGGTCAGATTTGCCAAATGGAGGGCGAGGGAGAGCTTTGTATGCGTCTCTGTGTGTGGAGTAAATGTGGTCTAGAGTTTTTTTTTCCTCTGGTTGCACATTTAACATGCTGGTAGAAATGAGGTAGAACGGATTTAAGTTTCCCTGCATTAAAGTCCCCGGCCACTAGGAGCGCTGCCTCTGGATGAGCGTTTTCCTGTTGACTTATGGCCTTATACAGCTCATTCAGTGCAATCTTAATGCCAGCATTGGTTTGTGGTGGTAAATAGACAGCTATGAAAAATAAATAGTGTGGTCTATAGCTTATCATAAGATACTCTACCTCAGGCGAGCAAAATCTTGAGACTACCTTAGTATTTGATTTTGTGCACCAGCTGTTGTTTACAAATATACACAGACCGCCACCCCTTGTCTTACCAGAGTCAGCCGTTCTATCCTGCCGATGTAGCGTATAGCCCGCTAGCTGTATGTTATCCATGTCGTCGTTCAGCCACGACTGAAACATAAGATATTACAGTTTTTAATGTCCCGTTGGTAGGATAACCGTAATCTTAGGTCATCCAATTTATTCTCCAATGATTGAAGATTGGCTAATAGGATTGATGGGAGCGGCAGTTTACTCGCTCGCCATCGGATCCTTACAAGGCACCCCGACCTACGTCCACGATATCTCCGTCTCTTCCTCATGCGAATGATGGGGATTTGGGCCTTGTCAGGTGTCTGTAGGATATCCTTCGCGGCCGCCTCGTTGAAGAAAAAATCTTCGTCCAATACGAGGTGAGTAATCGCTGTCCTGATATCCAGAAGCTCTTTTTGGTTATAAGAGATGATGGCAGAAACATTATGTACAAAATAAATTACAAATAACGCGGAAAAACACACATAATAGTACAATTGGTTAGAGGGCTGTAAAATGGCAGCCATCTTCTCCGGCGCCATTTGTGTCTACCAGGTCAACTCCTCTAGGGATGTGTCAGAAATGGTACCCTATTGTCTATGTAGTGTACTACATTTTGGTCAAAAATAGTGCACTATATAGGCAATAGGGTGCCATTTGGGATGCTGGCTATAAAAACAGGCCTTTCTTTTCTTCGGCTGATACTTGTGATGTGAATGCACATTTTATTTCAACACATAATTAGCAAAACAGACCTATTTAACCCTAAGATGACGTATATTGTTTCAAGGTGATACTTCGCATGAGGATAAAATAAAAATGTCCTCTATTTACTACAGATACACATTGCTCTTTCTACTTGAAAGGAGTGAGGCAGAACAGGGTTAAAAAGCCTCTATGTGAATCACGAGCACACTTCAAAGACAAGCTGATTCATAAAGACGTTTCACCTTCCGTGGAAAAGCAGCCATTAAGAATGCTGAGACAATGATGTTGTGATTCACTTTGACAGGAATGAGCCGTATACCAACCCATCTCATCATAGTTATGTACTGAGCACAGCAGTATTACTCTCTGTAGCTCTGAGCGTCATCTGGACTTTAGCGACATATTCATATTTTTGTGTGTGCGTGTGTGCCTGTGCGTGTGTCAGATGCACTTCCGAGTGTTATCCTGGCTTTTTCCGACATTTATTTATTTTCTGGGGTACTTTTTACCCATTTTTCTCCACAATTTCATGATATCCAATTGGTAGTTACAGTCAGGTCGAGAGCAACGCATCCTCCGAAACACGGCCCAGCCAAGCCGCACTTGCTCACTTAACCCGGAAACCAGCCTCTCCTCCTATCAGGTGGATGGATTATCTTGGCAAAGGAGAAATGGTCACTAACAGGGATGTAAACACATTTGTGCACCAAATTTGCGCAAAATACGCTTTTTGTGCGTATGGAAAATTTCTAGGATGTTTTATTTCAGCTCAAGAAACATAGGACCAACATTTTACATGTTAAGTTTATTTATTTTTGTTCAGTATAGATCAAACTTCCAGCCAAGGTGGATTAGGCATATCACTGGGGCATCAGGTTCTCCAGTAGTGGTCAGACCATCCTGTGTAGATGGACTGTATGTGCCTGGCTAACAGGCAGTACCCTTCTACTGACCACAAACTGCATGGGAAAGGGAGACGTGTTCTGTTTCACCTTTGAAGCTTCTGAACAACACACACACATGCACACACACACACACCACACACACACAGTCACACTCACACACTCACACACTCACGCATGTACAGACCTACTGTAGGCACACCTTCCCTAGTCTTATGTTGTCATTGCCTTTCTTTATCTTTCTATCTCACCTTCCTTACGCCCACTTTCTCTTCCTTTATTTCCCTCCCTCTGTTCCTCCGTATCCCTTTAGCCCTTCTCTCCACACCTCCTCACTCCTTCTTCTCTCCTCCTTCTCTCCCTCCAGTCTTGTTGGTGATGAGCCACATTAGCTAGTCATTGGGAGGGTTGCAGTCAGACACAGCCTGTGAGGTTGTGTCCAAATGACACCCTATTCCCTTTATAGTGCATTACTTTGAATAGGGCTCTGGGCAAAAGTAGTGCAATATAAAGGGAATAGGGTGCCATTTGGAACACACATGTTGTGAGGCTGGCTGGCTTTTGCAACACAGATAAGAGATCCTGCTACTGCTGCTGCTGCAGGGGAGGAGATAAAGAAGAAGAAGAAGAAGAAGAAGAAGAAGAAGAAGAAGAAGAAGAAGAAGAAGAAGAAGAAGAAGAAGAAGAAGAAGAAGAAGAAGAAGAAGAAGAAGAAGAAGAAGAAGAAGAAGAAGAAGAAGACAAATAATTTTAGGAATAAATAGCATTTTCAGTAAATCCTTTCCTCTGGACCTTCATTAATCCAGTCATTTTTCTCCTGCCAGACTCAAAGTCTGCATCTCAAATGGCACCCTATTCCTTATATAGTGCACTACTTTTGACCAGAGCACTGGTGGGTGCCATTTGGGACACATTATCAAAGTTAACTGTAGACATAAAGGAAATCTCTGAGAGGAGAGAGAGAAAGTGCAGTCAGCAAGACAGACAATCTGGCCTACATAATAAATAACTTTAATTATCTTCTTATTCTCATAGAGAGAGAGAGTCAGGACCGGTTCTAGAAATGAGGCTTATTTATTATGGTCTGTGCGTCCCAAATGGCACCCTATTCCCTATATAGTGCACTACTTTTGACCAGGACCCATAGGACTCTGATCAAAAGTAGTGCACTTTATAGGAAATAGGGATGGGCCCTGGTCAAAAGTAGTGCACTATATAGCGAATAGGATGGTCTGCTCCTGTTTCTCTGTGTGTCAGAAAGGAATTACAGAATAGTTCTCTCACTGAGTCAGTTTATTCAGAGAGACAGACTTGACAATCATGAGTGAGGGAGAAAAATAAGAAATAACATTAGAAAAAAATGTAAATGGCAAGGCATTGGGATAGATTTTTAGCAATGATTTATTATTGATTGTTTTTGAGCCATGCTAGGATTTGCTCCCAACCCTTGCTAATTCAAACTCCTTGTATGATTTCTGCATATATGTGGATTTGTGTATCTCTACCTACATATGAACATTTTTAAAAGAGAGATTAAATAGATACTGTGAGAGGCAGAGAGAGATAAGAGAGGCAGATAGAGAGAAGAGATAAGAGATAAGAGAGGCAGAGAGAGATAAGAAAGATAAGAGATATGAGAGGCAGAGAGAGAGATGAGAAGCAGAGAGAGAGAGAAGAGAGGCAGAGAGAGAGGAGGCAGAGAGAGAGGAGGCAGAGAGAGATGAGAGGCAGAGAGAGAGATGAGAGTCAGAGAGAGAGATGATAAGCAGAGAGAGAGAAGAGAGGCAGAGAGAGATGAGAGGCAGAGAGAGAGATGAGAGGCAGAGTGAGAGATGAGAGGCAGAGAGAGAGAAGAGAGTCAGAGAGAGAGATGAGAGGCAGAGAGAGAGAAGAGAGGCAGAGAGAGAGAAGAGAAGCAGAGAGAGAGAAGAGAGGCAGAGAGAGAGATGAGAGGCAGAGAGAGAGATGAGAGTCAGAGAGAGAGATGAGAGGCAGAGAGAGAGATGAGAGGCAGAGTGAGAGATGAGAGGCAGAGAGAGAGAAGAGAGTCAGAGAGAGAGATGAGAGTCAGAGAGAGAGATGAGAGTCAGAGAGAGAGATGAGAGGCAGAGAGTGATGAGAGGCAGAGAGAGATGAGAGAGAAGAGAAGCAGAGAGAGAGAAGAGAGGCAGAGAGAGATGAGAGGCAGAGAGAGAGATGAGAGGCAGAGAGAGAGATGAGAGGCAGAGAGAGAAGAGAGATAAGAAAGGCAGAGACCTAGGAAAGAGAGAGAGCAAGGCAGAGGCAGAGAGAGAGAGGAGAAGAGACCTACTCTAGAGAGAGGGAGAGAGACTTAAGAGTGAGGGAGAGATGTAGAGATTTGAAGAGAGATAGATGTTGAGAGAGAGATGTAGAGAGAGAGATGGAGAGAGAGAATCAACCAAAAAACTGGAATGCTATCTGGCCCTAAACAGAGAATACACAGTGCAGAATACCTGACCACTGTGACTGAACCTAAATTAAGAAATTTCTTGACTATGTATAGACCCAGTGAGCATAACCTTGCTACTGAAAAAGGCGGCCATAGGCAGACCTGGCTCTCGAGAGATGACAGGCTCTGTGCCCACTGCCCACAAAATGAGGTGGAAACTGAGCTACACTTCCTAACCTCCTGCCAAATGTATGACCACATTAGAGAGACATATTTCCCACAGATCACACAGACCCACAAAGAATTTGAAAATAAATCAAACATTGATAAACTCACATATCTGTTAGGCAAAATACCACAGTGTGCAATCACAGCAGCAAGTGTTGTGGCCCGTTGCCATGAGAATAGGGCAACCAGTGGGGCACAAACAACATTGTAAATACAACCTATATTTATCTGTTTATTTATTTTCCCTTTCATACTTCAACTACTTGCACATTCGTACAACACTGTACATAGCCAATGATATAACATTTGAAATGTCTATATTATTGTAAAACGTTTGTGAGTGTAATGTTTAAATAATGTTTCCCTTGTTTATTTCACTTTTGTTTATTGTCTATTCCATTTGCTTTGGCAATGTAAACATATGTTTCCCATGCCAATAAAGCCCTTTGAATCTAATTGAATTGAGAGAGAGAGATCGGTTAGTTTGTTCGAGAGAGCGAGAGATTTAGCCTCGTCTCTAGAAGGCTCTGAGTGGTGTATATCTTAAAGGCGCAGAAAGGAAACCATGCAGCATCCTTCCACCTCCTCCTTATGGTGTGGTGCATACCCGCTATAACATCTGCTAAATACGTGTATGTGACAAATAACATTTGATTTGATTTGATTTGGCTATTTGAAGAATCTCAAATCTCAAATATATTTTGAATTGTTTAACACTTTTTTGGTTACTACATGATTCCATATGCGTTATTTCATAGTTTTGATGTCTTCAATAATTCTACAATGTAGAAAAAAGAAAAAAAGAAAGAAAAACCCTTGAATGAGTAGGTGTGTCCAAACTTTTGACTGGTACTGTATATATACAGGGCATTCGGAAAGCATTCAGACCCCTTGACCTTTTCCACATTTTGTTATGTTACAGCCTTAATCTAAAATTTATTAAAATGTTTTTTTCCCCTCATCAATCTACACACAATACCCCATAATGCCAAAGCAAAAACAGGTTTCTAGAAATTGTTGCACATTTATAAAAAAAAAAATATATATATATATATCACATTTACATATGTATTCCAACCCTTTACTCAATACTTTGTTGAAGCACCTTTGGCAGCAATTACAGCCTTGAGTCTTCTTGGGTATGACGCTACAAGCTTGGCACACCTGTATTTGGGGAGTTTCTCCCATTCTTCTCTGCAGATCCTCTCAAGGTCTGTCAGGTTGGATGGGGAGCGTCGCAGCACAGCTATTTTCAGGTCTCTCCAGAGATGTTCGATCGGGTTCATGTCCGAGCTCTGGCTGGGCCACTCAAGGACATTTAGAGACCTGTCCCAAAGCCACTCCTGCATTGTCTTGGCTGTGTGCTTAGGGTCATTGTCATGTTGGAAGGTGAACCTTCACCCCAGTCTGATGTCTTGAGCGCTCTGGAAGAGGTTTTCATCAAGGATCTCTCTGTATTTTGCTCCGTTCATCTTTGACTCGATCCTGACTAGTCTCCCAGTCCTTGCTGCTGAAAAACATCCCCACAGCATGATGCTGCCACCAACATGGGTGGTCCTCTGTAGCTCAGCTGGAGGAGCACGGCGCTTGTAACGCCAAGGTAGTGGGTTCGATCCCCGCGACCACCCATACACAAAAATGTATGCACGCATGACTGTAAGTCGCTTTGGATAAAAGCGTCTGCTAAATGGCATATTATTATTATTAACATGCTTCACTGTAGGGATGGTGCCAGGTTTCCTCCAGACGCGACGCTTGGCATTCAGGCCAAAGTGTTCAATCTTGGCTTCACCAGACCAGATAATCTTGTTTCTCATGGACTGAGAGTCTTTAGGTGCCTTTTGGCAAACTCCAAGCGGGCTGTCATGTGCCTTTTACTGAGGAGTGGCTTCCGTCTGGCCACTTTACCATAAAGGCCTGATTGGTGGAGTGCTGCAGAGATGGTTGTCCTTCTCGAAGGTTCTCCCATCTCCACAGAGGAACTCTAGAGCTCTGTCAGTGACCATCGGGTTCTTCGTCACCTCCCTGACCAAGGCCCTTCTCCCCCGATTGCTCAGTTTGGCCGGGCGGCCAGCCCTAGGAAGAGTCTTGTTGGTTCCAAACTTCTTCCATTTAAGAATGATGGAGGCCACTGTGTTCTTGGAGACCTTCAATGCTGCAGACATCTTTTGGTACCCTTCCCCAGATCTGTGCCTCGACACAATCCTGTCTCGGAGCTCTGCGGACAATTCCTTCGACCTCATGGTTTGGTTTTTGCTCTGACATGCACTGTCAAATGTGGGACCTTACATAGACAGGTGTGCCTTTCCAAATCATGTCCAATCAATTTAATCTACAACAGGTGGACTCCAATGAAGTAGAAACATCTCAAATATGATCAATGGAAACAGGATGCACCTGAGCTCAATTTCGAGTCTCAGCGGAAAAGTTCCAAAAAAAATTACAAACCTGTTTTCACTTTGTCATTATGGGTTATTGTATATAGATTGCTGAGAAAAAAAGTATATATAATCCATTTTAGAATGAGGCTGTAATATAACAAAATGTGGAAAAAGTCAAGGGGTCTGAATACTTTCCGAAGGCACTGTATATATATATATATATATATATATATTGTAAATATATTTTCATTCATAAGTATACTGATATACTGTCAAATCAAATCAAATCAAATCAAATTTTATTGGTCACATGCGCCGAATACAACAGGTGCAGACATTACAGTGAAATGCTTACTTACACCCCTTAATCTACTGTATGTAAGTATGTATACATTCTGATTGATAAGTGTCAAATAGCCTTACACACTTCCCACCTTTAGATGCATGAGATTTCAGCCACTTCGACTTAGGAGAGTGCTCTGTTTAGGTGACCTAGTTCTTATTCTTGAGAAGTTACACAAGGCCTGCATCCTAAATGGCACTCTATTCCTTACATAGGGCACTACTTTTGAGTGGGCCCTGGTCAAAAGTAACTATATAGTTATGGTGTAATTTGGGACACAGACAAGAAAGACGTTCTGTGTAGGCTAAATAAAAGAACTTCATTTCTGAAGTTATACTATCTACTATTACAATATTAGAATGCATTGTTTTTCAAGCATGCATCATTAAAAAGGTTAGAAGACAAACTATGTCACAGACAGACATGGATAGGAATCTCTTCTTGAGAGGAAAGGTCAGAGAAGAGAAAGAGGGAGACAGCCAGAGCGAGATGGAGAGAGAGAAGAAGAGAGAAAGAACGATAGAGAGTGTGTGGGAGATGGAGAGAGAGAGAGAGAGACAGAGTGAGAGACGGAGCAAGAAAGACCCACTGCGCACAAACATCAATTCAATGTTTATCCACATTGGTTCAATATAATTTCGTTGAAATGACGTGGAAACAACGTTAATTCAACCAGTGTGTGCCCAGTGGGAAGAGATAGAGAAAGATAGAGACAGAGACAGAGTGAGAGCGAGAGCGAGAGAGAGAGAGAGAGAGAGAGAGAGAGAGAGAGAGAGAGAGAGAGAGAGAGAGAGAGAGAGAGAGAGAGAGAGAGAGAGGTGGCACAGAGAAAGAAAGATAGGGTAATTACAGAGACTAAACCCAGTGTCTTCAAGATAAACTCACATTCATCCACTCATTACTCACCCGAGAATGCACCACACCATAAGGAGGAGGTGGAAGGATGCTGCATGGTTTCCTTTCTGCACCTTTAAGATATACACCATGAAAATAATCTAAGCAGACGAAATAGATGGAGTGGGTGCTGAAATGAATTAATTTATTCCTCCTGCAGGCCTACTCAGAGCCTCTAGAGACGAGGCTAAATCTCTCTCTCTCTCTCTCTCTCTCGAACGAACCGATCTCTCTCTCAATTCAATTAGATTCAAAGGGCTTTATTGGCATGGGAAACATATGTTTACATTGCCAAAGCAAATGGAATAGACAATAAACAAAAGTGAAATAAACAAGGGAAACATTATTTAAACATTACACTCACAAACGTTTTAAAAGAATATGGACATTTCAAATGTTGTATCATTGGCTATGTACAGTGTTGTAAGAATGTGCAAGAAGTTGAAGTATGAAAGGGAAAATAAATAAACAGATAAATATAGGTTGTTTTTTCAATGTTGTTTGTGACCCACTGGTTGCCATTTTCTGTTTTTTGGTTGATTCTCTCTCTCTCTCTCTCTCTCTCTCTCTCTCTCTCTCTCTCTCTCTCTCTCTCTCTCTCTCTCTCTCTCTCTCTCTCTCTCTTTCTCGCTCTCTACATCTCTCTCTCAACATCTATCTCTCTTCAAATCTCTACATCTCTCTCTCACTTAAGTCTCTCTCCCTCTCTCTAGAGTATGTCTCTTCCCCTCTCTCTCTCTGCCTCTGCCTTGCTCTCTCTCTTCCCTAGGTCTCTGCCTCTCATCTCTCACTCTGCCTCTCATCTCTCTCTGCCTCTCTTCTCTCTCTCTGCCTCTCTTCTCTCTCTGCCTCCCTTCTCTCACTCTGCCTCTCATCTCTCTCTGCCTCTCTTCTCTCTCTCTGCCTCTCTTCTCTCTCTGCCTCTCTTCTCTCTCTCTGCCTCTCTTCTCTCTCTGCCTCTCTTCTCTCTCTCTGCCTCTCATCTCTCTCTGCCTCTCTTCTCTCTCTGCTTATCATCTCTCTATCTGCCTCTCTTCTCTCTCTCTCTGCCTCTCACCTCTCTCTTCCTCTCCTCTCTCTCTGCCTCTCATCTCTCTCTGCCTCTCTTCTCTCGCTGCTTATCATCTCTCTATCTGCCTCTCTTCTCTCTCTCTCTGCCTCTCACCTCTCTCTGCCTCTCATCTCTCTCTGCCTCTCATCTCTCTCTGCCTCTCTTCTCTCTCTCTGCCTCTCTTCTCTCTCTGCCTCTCATCTCTCTCTCTCTGCCTCTCATCTCTCTCTGCCTCTCTTCTCTCTCTGCCTCTCTTCTCTCTCTGCCTCTCTTCTCTCTCTCTGCCTCTCATCTCTCTCTGCCTCTCTTCTCTCTCTGCTTATCATCTCTCTATCTGCCTCTCTTCTCTCTCTCTGCCTCTCACCTCTCTCTGCCTCTCATCTCTCTCTCTGCCTCTCATCTCTCTAACTGCCTCTCATCTCTCTCTGCCTCTCTTCTCTCTCTCTGCCTCTCTTCTCTCTCTCTGCTTCTCATCTTTCTATCTGCCTCTCTTCTCTCTCTCTGCCTCTCTTCTCTCTCTCTCTGCCTCTCTTCTCTCTCTGCCTCTCTTCTCTCTCTCTGCCTCTCTTCTCTCTCTCTGCTTATCATCTCTCTATCTGCCTCTCTTCTCTCTCTCTCTGCCTCTCTTCTCTCTCTGCCTCTCATCTCTCTCTCTGCCTCTCATCTCTCTCTCTGCCTCTCGTCTCTCTCTCTGCCTCTCATCTCTCTAACTGCCTCTCATCTCTCTCTGCCTCTCTTCTCTCTCTCTGCCTCTCTTCTCTATCTCTGCTTCTCATCTCTCTACCTGCCCCTCTTCTCTCTCTCTGCCTCTCATCTCTCTCTGCCTCTCATCTCTCTCTCTGCCTCTCATCTCTCTCTCTGCCTCTCATCTCTCTCTCTGCCTCTCATCTCTCTCTCTGCCTCTCATCTCTCTCTCTGCCTCTCTTCTCTCTCTCTGCCTCTCTTCTCTCTCTATGTCTCTCATCTCTCTCTCTGCTTCTCATCTCTCTATTTGCCTCTCATCTCTTGCCTGTTATATCATTGGCTATGTACAGTGTTGTAAGAATGTGCAAGTAGTTGAAGTATGAAAGGGAAAATAAATAAACAGATAAATATAGGTTGTATTTACAATGTTGTTTGTGCCCCACTGGTTGCCCTTTTCTCATGGCAACGGGCCACAACACTTGCTGCTGTGATTGCACACTGTGGTATTTTGCCTAACAGATATGTGAGTTTATCAATGTTTGATTTATTTTCAAATTCTTTGTGGGTCTGTGTGATCTGTGGGAAATATGTCTCTCTAATGTGGTCATACATTTGGCACGAGGTTAGGAAGTGTAACTCAGTTTCCACCTCATTTTGTGGGCAGTGGGCACACAGCCTGTCATCTCTCGAGAGTCAGGTCTGCCTATGGCCGCCTTTTTCAATAGCAAGGTTATGCTCACTGAGTCTATACATAGTTAAGAAATTTCTTAATTTAGGGTCAGTCACAGTGGTCAGGTATTCTGCCACTGTGTATTCTCTGTTTAGGGCCAGATAGCATTCCAATTTGCTCTGTTTTTTGGTTGATTCTCTCTCATCACACTGTCTGCGTGTGTGGACCATTTCAGTTTGTCGGTGATGTGTACGCCAAGGAACTTGAAGCTTTCCACCTTCTCCACTGCGGTCCCGTCGATGTGGATAGGGGGGTGCACCCTCTGCTGTTTCCTGAATTCCACAATAATCTCCTTTGTTTTGTTGATGTTGAGTGAGAGGTTATTTTCCTGGCACCACACTCCCAGAGCCCTCACCTCCTCCCTGTAGGCGGAATCGTCATTGTTGGTAATCAAGCCTACTACTGTTGTGTCGTCTGTAAACTTGATGATTGAGTTGGAGGCATGCTTGGCCACGCAGTCATGGGTGAACAGGGAGTACAGGAGTTGGCTGAGCACGCACCCTTGTGGGGCCCCAGTGTTGAGGATCAGCGAAGTGGAGATGTTGTTTCCTACCTTCACCACCTGGGGGCGGCCCGTCAGGAAGTCCAGGACCCAGTTGCACAGGGCTGGGTTCAGACCCAGGGCCTCGAGCTTAATGATGAGCTTGGAGGGTACTATGGTTTTGAATGCTGAGCTATAGTCAATTAACAGCATTCTTACATAGGTATTCCTCTTGTCCAGATGGGATAGGGCAGTGTGCAATGTGATGGCGATTGCATCGTCTGTGGATCTATTGGGGCGGTAAGCAAATTGAAGTGGGTCTAGGGTGACAGGTAAGGTAGAGGTGATATGATCCTTGACTAGTCTCTCAAAGCACTTCATGATGACAGAGGTGAGGGCTACAGGGCGATAGTCATTTAGTTCAGTTACCTTTGCTTTCTTGGGTACACGAACAATGGTGGCCATCTTGAAGCATGTGGGAACAGTAGACTGGGAAAGGGAGAGATTGAATATGTTCATAAACACACCAGCCAGCTGGTCTGCGCATGCTCTGAGGACGCGGCTTGCGGGGGTTAACATGCTTAAATGTCTTAATCACGTCGGCCATGGAGAAGGAGAGGCCACAGTCCTTGGTAGTGGGCCTCGTCAGTGGCACTGTGTTATCCTCAAAGCGGGCGAAGAAGGTGTTTAGCTTGTCTGGAAGCGAGACATCGGTGTCGGCGACGTGGCTGGTTTTCCTTTTGTAGTCTGTGATTGTTTGTAGACCCTGCCACATTCGTCTCGTGTCTGAGCCGATGAATTGCGACTCCACTTTGTCTCTATACTGATGTTTTGCCAGTTGTATTGCCTTGGGGAGTGAGTAGCTACACTGTTTGTATTCTGCCATATTCCCAGTCACCTTGCCATGGTTGAATGCGGTGGTCGCGCTTTCAGATTTGCGTGAATGCTGCCATCTATCCACGGTTTCTGGTTAGGGTAGGTTTTAATAGTCACAGTGGGCACAACATCACCTATACACTTCGTGATAAACTCAGTCACCGTTTCAGTGTATACGTCTATATTATTTTCGGAAGCTACCCGGAACATATCCCAGTCCGCGTGATCAAAACAATCTTGAAGCGTGGATTCCGATTGGTCAGACCAGCATTGAATAGTCCTTAGCACGGGTACTTCCTGTTTTAGTTTCTGCCTATAGGAAGGGAGAAGCAAAATGGAGTCGTGGTCAGATTTGCCGAAAGGAGGGCGGGGGAGGGCCTTATAACCATCCCGGAAGTTCGAATAGTAATGGTCGAGGATTTTAGCAGCGCAAGTACAACAGTCGATATGTTGATAGAACTTCGGCATTCTAGTCCTCAAATTTGCTTTGTTAAAATCCCTGGCTACAATAAATGCAGCCTCAGGATATGTGGTTTCCAGTTTGCATAAGGTCCAGTGAAGTTCGTTGAGGGCTGTCGTGGTATCGGCTTGAGGGGGGATATACACGGCCGTGACTATAACTGAATAAAATTATCTTGGGAGATAATACGGTCGGCATTTGATTGTGAGATATTCTAGGTCGGTTGAACAGAAAGACTCAAGTTCCTGTATGTTACTACAATTACACCATGAGTCATTAATCATGAAACACACACCTCCGCCCTTCTGCTTCCCGGAGAGATATTTATTCCTGTCTGCACGATGAACTGAGAACCCATCTGGCTGGACCGATTCAGACAGAATATCTTGAGAGAGCCATGTTTCCGTGAAACAGAGTATGTTACAGGCCTTGATGTCTCTCTGGAAAGAAATCCTTGCCCGTAGTTAGTCGAGCTTGTTAACCAGAGACTGAACATTAGCGAATAGAATACTTGGAAGCGGTGGGTGGTGTGCGCGCCTCCTAAGTCGAACCAGCAGGCCGCTCCGAGTGCCTCTCCTTCGCCGGCGATGTTTTGGGTCAGCCGCTGGAATCAGTTCAGTTGCCCTGGGGAGAGCAAACAAAGGATCTGCTTCGGGAAAGTCGTATTCCTGGTCCTAGTTACCGCCGCTCTGACATCCAATAGATTTTCCCGGCTGTAGTAATGATGTAAAACACTTTCTGAGCTAATAATGTAAAAAATAATACATAAAAAAATCAAAATACTGCAAAGTTTACTAAGAGCTAGTCGCGAGGCCGCCATCTTCGTTGGCGCCTACAGATACCACCCTTTGCCTTGATGACAGCTTTGCATTCTCTCAACCAGCATCATGAGATAGTCACCTGGAATGCATTTCAATTAACAGGTGTGCCTTCTTAAAAGTTAATTTGTGGAATGCCTTTCCTTCTTAATGCGTTTGATCCAATCAGTTGTGTTGTGTTGTGACAAGGTAGGAGGATTATACAGAAGATAGCCCTATTTAGTAAAAGTCCATATTATGGCAAGAACAGCTCAAATAAGCAAAGAGAAACAACAGTCCATCATTACTTTAAGACATGAAGGTCAGTCAATAAAGAAACATTTCAAGAACTTTGAACGTTTCTTCAAGTGCAGTCGCAAAAACCATCAAGCACTATGATGAAACTGGCTCTCATGAGGACCGCCATAGCAATGGAAGACCCAGAGTTACCTCTGCTGCAGAGGATAAGTTCATTAGAATTACCAGCCTCAGAAATTGCAGCCCAAATAAATGCTTCACAGAGTTCAAGTAATAGACACATCTCAACATCAACTGTTCAGAGGAGGCTGTGTGAATCAGGCCTTCATGGTCGAATTGCTGCAAAGAAACCACTACTAAAGGACACCAATAATAAGAAGAGACTTGCTTGGGCCAAGAAACACAAGCAATGGACATTAGACCGGTGGAAATTTGTCCTTTGGTCTGGAGTCCAATTTTGAGATTTTTGGTTCCAACCGCTGTGTCTTTGTGAGATGCGGTGTGGGTGAATGGATGATCTCTGCATATGTATTTCCCACCGTGCTCAGCATATATGGGAACTCCAAGACTGTTGGAAAAGCATTCCAGGTGAAGCTGGTTGAGAGAATGCCAAGAGTGTGCAAAGCTGTCATCAAGGCAAAGGGTGGCTATTTAAAGAATCTCAAATGTAAAATATATTTTGATTTGTTTAACAGTTGTTTGGTTACTACATGATTCCACATGTGTTATTTCCTAGTTTTGATGTCTTCACTATTATTCTACAATGTAGAAAATAGTAAAAATAAAGAAAAACCCTGGAATGAGTAGGTTTTTCCGAACTTTTGACTGGTACTGTATATATTTTGTAAATATATTTTCCTTTATTTTTATCTCATAGCCCTACCACCCCTCCCCTAATTGGAGTAAACTAATGGACATCAACAGTTAGGCCTCTACTTTCAGCTTATACATACTATACACTATGCACATTTTACGGACACAATATATCTTACAATACATTGTTTACGTTGTCTTTTTTATTTTTTTATCCCATCCTTCAACTACCTTCAACCCCTCCCATGTATCTCTGAAGACCATCCAGTTTGATTTCTATTTGGCATATATTTTTAACTGTGCTGTTTCACAAAAGTTCTGAACCTACAGTGAGGGAAAAAAGTATTTGATCCCCTGCTGATTTTGTAAGTTTGCCCACTGACAAAGACATGATCAGTCTATAATTTTAGGTTTATTTGAACAGTGAGAGACAGAATAACCACAACAAAATCCAGAAGAACGCATGTCAAAAATGTTATAAATTGATTTGCATTTTAATGAGGGAAATAAGTATTTGACCCCTCTGCAAAACATGACTTAGTACTTGGTGGCAAAACCCTTGTTGGCAATCACAGAGGTCAGACGTTTCTTGTAGTTGGCCACCAGGTTTGCACACATCTCAGGAGGGATTTTGTTCCACTCCTCTTTGCAGATCTTCTCTAACTCATTAAGGTTTTGAGGCTGACGATTGTCAACTCGAACCTTCAGCTCCCTCCACAGATTTTCTATGGGATTAAGCTCTGGAGACTGGCTAGGCCACTCCAGGACCTTAATGTGCTTCTTCTTTAGCCACTCCTTTGTTGCCTTGGCCGTGTGTTTTGGGTCATTATGCTGGAATATCCATCCACGACCCATTTTCAATGCCCTGGCTGAGGGAAGGAGGTTCTCACCCAAGATTTGATGGTACATGGCCCCGTCCACCGTCCCTTTGATGCGGTGAAATTGTCCTGTCCCCTTAGCAGAAAAACACCCCCAAAGCATAATGTTTCCACCTCCATGTTTGACAGTGGGGATGGTGTTCTTGGGGTCATAGGCAGCATTCCTCCTCCTCCAAACACGGCGAGTTGAGTTGATGCCAAAGAGCTCGATTTTGGTCTCATTTGACCACAACACTTTCACCCAGTTCTCCTCTGAATCATTCAGATGTTCATTGGCAAACTTCAGATGGGCCTGTATATGTGCTTTCTTGAGCAGGGGGACCTTGCGGGTGCTGCAGGATTTCAGTCCTTCACGGCGAAGTGTGTTACCAATTGTTTTCTTGGTGACTATGGTCCCAGCTGCCTTGAGATCATTGACAAGATCCTCCCGTGTAGTTCTGGGCTGATTCCTCACCGTTCTCATGATCATTGCAACTCCACGAGGTGAGATCTTGCATGGAGCCCCAGGCCGAGGGAGATTGACAGTTATTTTGTGTTTCTTCCATTTGCGAATAATCGCACCAACTGTTGTCACCTTCTCACCAAGCTGCTTGGCGATGGTCTTGTAGCCCATTCCAGCCTTGTGTAGGTCTACAATCTTGTCCCTGACATCCTTGGAGAGCTCTTTGATCTTGGTCATGGTGGAGAGTTTGGAATCTGATTGATTGATTGCTTCTGTGGTCAGGTGTCTTTTATACAGGTAACAAACTGAGATTAGGAGCACTCCCTTTAAGAGTGTGCTCCTAATCTCAGCTCATTACCTGTATAAAAGACACCTGGGAGCCAGAAATCTTTCTGATTGAGAGGGGGTCAAATACTTATTTCCCTCATTAAAATGTAAATCAATTTATAACATTTTTGACATGCGTTTTTCTGGATTTTTTTGTTGTTATTCTGTCTTTCACTGTTCAAATAAACCTACCATTAAAATTATAGACCGATCATTTCTTTGTCAGTGGGCGAACGTACAAAATCAGCAGGGGATCAAATACTTTTTTCCCTCACTGTATATACATTTTACAGACACAGTATATTTTACATTATATGGCAAATAGAAGGAAAGAAATGGATGTTGTTAAGAGATAGATGGGAGGGGTTGAGTGGAGCTGATGGGTGGGACTAAAAACAACAAGATAAAACATTTTCAACTGTGCTGTGAAGCTTCACAAAAGTTCTGAACCTTTCTATTCTCATAGTTTCTACAGATTGTGAATTAAAGATAAACATTTTTGCTAAAAGTATTGTTATATTATTGATCGATTGACTATGACTTTTCAAATCATCCAGCTCAATGTATTCTTACAAAGATTGAATTACTTTTAGAAACCACCTGCAGGATGTCCCAATATTCTATAATTACAGTCAGATAAAGTATTTAGTTTGGACATCAATGCTCACTGTTCATTTGAGCTTACAAACAAAACACACAGAGGCATATTTATATATGTTGAGAATGACAAATCATTGTGGTCTATTGCTATATGTCTATTGCTATTTCAAATCACTATGACCCCGACTCTATGTCTAAGCCTTTATTACGTTCAATGGCAGCGGGGGCACCAAACTCTGACCTATGACTTTTCCAGACCCTTCACTTAACTATGACCTTGTGTTAAAAGGTACTATGATACAACATAACACCACGTCATAAGTAGACATACGTTGTCCCTACCTGATAATTGGA
Organism: Coregonus lavaretus; assembly: GCF_964263955.1. Taxonomy (NCBI): domain Eukaryota; kingdom Metazoa; phylum Chordata; class Actinopteri; order Salmoniformes; family Salmonidae; genus Coregonus; species Coregonus lavaretus. Next base: position 24,263,782 of record NC_140020.1, read on the forward strand.
GCCAGTCAACTGCCTTCTTGTCTGTCTGTCGGTCTGTTCAGTATAACAGCTGTCAGAGCAGGATGTCATTTTTTCTCCTTCATCTTCTCTGTGAATATGAATCACTGTTACTGTCTCTTAGAGGGCAAAGCCACAGGGTGCAGCTAGAAACGACTCAATCACACAATCTCTATATCCACCGACTGCACTGCACAATGCTCACAACCTGGCAGAGAGAGCGCGCGAGAGAGAGAGAGAGAGAGAGAGAGAGAGCGCGCGCGAGAGAGAGAGAGAGAGAGAGAGAGAGAGAGAGAGAGAGAGAGAGAGAGAGAGAGAGAGAGAGAGAGAGAGAGAGAGAGAGAGAGAGAAGGAATAGAGAGAGAGAGAGATGGGGGAGAATAATCATTTTCTTATTTTTCTATGCTTTAGATCTGCTCTCTCATTCAGACCCTGTGGTTGTGACATTTATATGAGGATTCTTTCATGTCTGTACTCTAGTAAGGAAGCCAAGTGACTTGGACAAGTGCTGTATGGATTTGAAGCCCTTCGTTACATCGTTTTGACCATTGTCAGCCTAGTTTTTCGATCACTTTCTAGGCAAGTGTCTGTACCATAAATCTACAGGCTTCTGGCTTCCTGTATCTCAATTCAATTCTACTCAAAATGGCTATATTTGCATGGGAAACATATGTTTACATTGCCAAAGCAAGTGAAATAATTAATAAACAAAAGTGAAATAAACAATTAAGAAGGATCAGTAAACATTACACTCACAAGTTTCAAAGAAATTGACACATTTCAAATGTCATATTATGACTATGTACAGTGTTATAACGATGTGCAAATAGTTAAAGTTCAAAAGGGAAAATAAATCAACATAAATATGGGTTGTATTTACAATTGTGTTTGTTCTTCACTGGTTGCCCTTTTCTTGTAGCAACAGGTCACAAATCTTGCTGCTGTGATGGCACATTGTGGTATTTCACCCAATAGATATGGGAGTTTATCAAAATTGGATTTGTTTTCGAATTCTTTGTGGTTCTGTGTAATCTGAGGGAAATATGTGTCTCTAATATGGTCATACTTTTGGCAGAAGGTTAGGAAGTGCAGCTCAGTTTCAACCTCATTTTGTGGGCGGTGTGCACATAGTCTGTTTTCTCTCGAGAGCCAGGTATGCCTACGGCGGCCTCTCTCACTAGCAAGGCCATGCTCACTGAGTCTGTAAATAGTCAAAGCTTTCCTTAATTTTGGGTCAGTCACAGTGGTCAGGTATTCTATAGCATCGAACAGCCCCCGCGATATGCAACTTTTCAGGGAAGTCAAGAACCAATATACACAATCAGTTAGGAAAGCAAAGGCTAGCTTATTTCAAAAGGTTTTGGGACACTGTAAAGTCCATGGAGAATAAGAGCACCTCCTCCCAACTGCCTAGGAAACACTGTCACCACCGATAAATCTACAATAATCGAGAATTTCAACAAGCATTTTGCTACGGCTGGCCATGCGTTCCACCTGGCTACCACTACCCCGGCCACCAGCTCTGCACCCTCCGCTGCAACTTGCCCATGCCCCCCCCCCCCGCATCTACTTTACACAAATTCAGACAGCTGATGTTCTGAAAGAGCTGAAAGAGCTGAAAGTCTGGACCCCTACAAATCAGCTGGGCTAGACAATCTGGACCCTTTCTTTCCGAAATTGTCGCAACCCCTATTACTAGCCTGATCAACCTCTCTTTCGTATCGTCTGAGATCCCCAGAGATTGGAAAGCTGCCGCGGTCATCCCCCTCTTCAAAGGGGTGACACTCAGATCCAAACTGTTACAGACCTATATCCATCCTGCCCTGCCTTCGAAAGTTTTGAAAGCCAAGTTAAAAAACAGATCACCGACCATTTCGAATCCCACCGTACCTTCTCCGCTATGCAATCGGGTTTCCGAGCTGGTCATGGGTGCACCTCAGCCACGCTCAAGGTCCTAAACGATATTATAACTGCGATCGATAAAAGACAGTACTGCGCAGCCGTCTTCATCGACCTGGCCAAGGCTTTCGACTCTGTCAACCACCGCATTCTTATTGGCAGACTAAATTGCCTTGGTTTCTCAAATGACTGCCTCGCCTGGTTCACCAACTACTCCTCAGATAGAGTTCTATGTGTCAAATCGGAAGGCCTGTTGTCTGGACCTCTGGTAGTCTCTATGGGGGTGCCACAGGGTTCAATTCTCGGGCCGACTCTATTCTCTGTGTATATCAATGATGTTGCTCTTGCTGCTGGTGACGCTCGGATCCACCTCTATGCGGACGACACCATTTTGTATACATCTGGCCCTTCATTGGACACTGTGTTAACAAACCTCCAAACGAGCTTCAACGCCATACAACACTCCTTCCGTAGCCTCCAATTGCTCTTAAACACTAGCAAAATGAAATGCATGCTCTTCAACCGAACGCTGCTTGCACCCGCCCACCCGACTAGAATCACTACTCTTGGCGGGTCTGACCTAGATTATGTGGACAACTACAAATACCTAGGTGTCTGGTTAGACTGTAAACTCTCCTTCCAGACTCACATTAAGCATCTCCAATCAAAAGTTAGATCTAGAATCGGCTTCCTATTTCACAACAAAGCCTCCTTCACTCATGCTGCCAAACATGCCCTCGTAAAACTGACTATCCTACCGATCCTTTACTTCGGCGATGTCATTTACAAAATAGCCTCCAACACTCTACTCAGCAAATTGGATGTAGTCTATCACAGTGCCATCCGTTTTGTCTCACCAAAGCCCCATATACTACCCACCATTGTGACCTGTATACTCTCGTTGGCTGGCCCTCACTACATATTCGTCGCCAAACCCACTGCCTCCAGGTCATCTATAAATCACTGCTAGGCAAATCCCCGTCTTATCTTAGCTCACTGGTCACCATAGCAACACCCACCCGTAGTCTGCGCTCCAGCAGGTATATCTCACTGGTCATCCCCAAAGCCAACACCTCCTTTGGCCGCCATTCCTTCCAGTTTTCTGCTGCCAATGACTGGAACGAACTGCAAAAATCTCGTGATTTGGTTGGGTCTAATTGTGTAGCTGTTGCTGTCCTGTGGCTCTGTGGGGTCTGTTTGTGTTTGTGAACAGAGCCCCAGGACCAGCTAGGTTTGGAGTTTTGATTTGGAGTAAAGCTTATGTTGTGGAGGGTAGTATCCTGTGTATGTCCTTGCTGAAAAATCAAAATGTATCTAACTAAATCTATCTTTTTGTAAAAACATGCTGAAAAATGTGGGCGCTCATCTGCTCTCTGACTCTCTCTCTCTCTCTCTCTCTCTCTCTCTCTCTCTCTGTATCCCTCCCTCCCTCCTCTTGGCTTTAGGCCAGTCTTCATATAAACCTCCTATAAGGCTCCTTAATCTAGTTAAAGACAGGAGACCTCACACTCAGGATGAGTCAACATCAGGGCTATAGTCCTTGTCTGCGTCCCAAATGGCACCCTATTCCTTACATACACTCTTAGAAAGAAAGGTGCTATCTAGAACCTTAAAGGGTTCTTCGGCTGTCCCAATAGGAAACCCTTTTTGGTTCCAGGTAGAACCCATTTGGTTCCTGGTAGAACCCCTTTGGGTTCCATGTAGAATCCTTTCCACAGAGGGTTCTACAAGGAACCCAAAAGAGTTCTGCCTGGAACCAAAAAGGGTTCTACATGGAACCAAAAACGGTTCTCCTATGGGGACAGCCAAAGAACCCTTTTGGATCACTACTTTTGACCAGGGCCCAAAAGTTATTACCTTTACTAATGGAGCCATTATGAAGACTATAATGATGATGTTAGTGACACAGCTGTAGCCGGGCAGAAGAGAGGAATTGGAATGCCGCCCATTGCTGTTGCTGTTATAGAGCGATGGTTTCAATTCCTGGACCTCTTATTAGTTCAATTGTATTGTATGGCAGGAGTGGGCATTAGTATTGTCCATCACTTCAGTCACCAAGCTGCAGCGGTGGAAATAGTACTGAATTGTCATACTGTCATACTGTAAAATTAAAGATACCTTAATAGAAAATGACTCAAGTAAAAGTGAAAATCACCCAGTAAAATAATACTTGAGTAGAAGTCTAAAAGTATCCGGTTTTAAATGTACTTAAGTAGCCTACAGTGGTGAAAAAAGCACTCAATTGTCATAATTGAGTAAAAGTAAAAACAGTTAAAAGTAAATGCTCTAAATCAAATTATATTGAACAAAAATATAAACGCAACATGCAATAATTTCAAAAATTTTACTGAGTTCCAGTTCGTGTAAGGAAATCAGTCAGTTGTGTGTTCCCGTGTAGCTCAGTTGGTAGAGCATGGTGCTCGCAACGCCAGGGTTGTGGGTTTGATTCCCACGTGGGGCCAGTATGAAAATGTATGCACTCACTAACTGTCAGTCGCTCTGGATAAGAGCGTCTGCTAAATAATTGAAATAAATTCATTAGGCCCTAATCTATGGATTTCACATGACTGAGAATACAACTTTGCATCAGTTGGTCACAGATACCTTGAAAAAAAGGTAGGGGCGTGGATCAGAAAACCCGTCAGTTGTGACACATCTCCTTCACATATTGATTGTGGAATGTTGTCTCACTCCTTTTCAATGGCTGTGCGAAGTTGCTGGATATTGGCGGGAACATGCTGTCGTACAGATCGATCCAGAGCATCCCAAACATGCTCAATGGGTGACATGTCTTGGAAGTTTGCACGCCATGGAAGAACTGGGACATTTTCAGCTTCCAGGAAATGTGTACAGATCCGTACGTCATGGGGCCGTGCATTATCATGCAAAAACATGAGGTGATGACGGCAGATGAATGGCACGACAATGGACATAAGGATTGTGTCACGGTATCTCTGTGCATTGAAATTGTCATTACTAAGAGCTGTGGGTTGGCAGCGCACTACATTGCTGCCTGCCATAAGATGAGGGACAATGTCTGACAGACAAACCAACCTGCACATGTCCTCTATAATGTTATTGTTCAATGATTATTTTGACCCTTGGTTATTGTTATTACTGTTGTCCAGTTGACAATATTGACTATTATTATTTGAATTATGTTAATATTGTAAATTTTCCAAAGTACAGTGAGGGAATTAAGTATTTGATCCCCTGCTGATTTTGTATGTTTGCCCACTGACAAAGACATGATCAGTCTATAATTTTAATGGTAGGTTTATTTGAACAGTGAGAGACAGAATAACAACAACAAAATCCAGAAGAACGCATGTCAAAAATGTTATAAATTGATTTGCATTTTAATGAGGGAAAAAAGTATTTGACCCCTCTGCAAAACATGACTTAGTACTTGGTGGCAAAACCCTTGTTGGCAATCACAGAGGTCAGACGTTTCTTGTAGTTGGCCACCAGGTTTGCACACATCTCAGGAGGGATTTTGTCCCACTCCTCTTTGCAGATCTTCTCCAAGTCATTAAGGTTTCGAGGCTGACGTTTGGCAACACGAACCTTCAGCTCCCTCCACAGATTTTCTATGGAATTAAGGTCTGGAGACTGGCTAGGCCACTCCAGGACCTTAATGTGCTTCTTCTTGAGCCACTCCTTTGTTGCCTTGGCTGTGTGTTTTGGGTCATTGTCATGCTGGAATACCCATCCACAACCCATTTTCAATGCCCTGGCTGAGGGAAGGAGGTTCTCACCCAAGATTTGACGGTACATGGCCCCGTCCATCGTCCCTTTGATGTGGTGAAGTTGTCCTGTCCCCTTAGCAGAAAAACACCCCCAAAGCATAATGTTTCCACCTCCATGTTTGACGGTGGGGATGGTGTTATTGGGGTCATAGTCAGCATTCCTTCTCCTCCAAACACGGCGAGCTGAGTTGATGCCAAAGAGCTCGATTTTGGTCTCATCTGACCACAACACTTTCACCCAGTTCTCCTCTGAATCATTCAGATGTTCATTGGCAAACTTCAGACGGGCCTGTATATGTGCTTTCTTGAGCAGGGGGACCTTGCAGGCGCTGCAGGATTTCAGTCCTTCACGGCGTACTGTGTTACCAATTGTTTTCTTGGTGACAATGGTCCCAGCTGCCTTGAAATCATTGACAAGATCCTCCCGTGTAGTTCTGGGCTGATTCCTCACCATTCTCATGATCATTGCAACTCCACGAGGTGAGATCTTGCATGGAGCCCCAGGCCGAGGGAGATTGACAGTTATTTTGTGTTTCTTCCATTTGCAAATAATCGCACCAACTGTTGTCACCTTCTCACCAAGCTGCTTGGCGATGGTCTTGTAGCCCATTCCAGCCTTGTGTAGGTCTACAACCTTGTCCCTGACATCCTTGGAGAGCTCTTTGGTCTTGGCCATGGTGGAGAGTTTGGAATCTGATTGATTGATTGCTTCTGTGGACAAGTGTCTTTTATACAGGTAACAAGCTGAGATTAGGAGCGCTCCCTTTAAGAGTGTGCTCCTAATCTCAGCTCGTTACCTGTATAAAAGACACCTGGGAGCCAGAAATCTTTCTGATTGAGAGGGGGTCAAATACTTATTTCCCTCATTAAAATGCAAATCAATTTATAACATTTTTGACATGCGTTTTTCTGGATTTTTTTGTTGTTATTCTGTCTCTCACTGTTCAAATAAACCTACCATTAAAATTATAGACTGATCATTTCTTTGTCAGTGGGCAAATGTACAAAATCAGCAGGGGATCAAATACTTTTTTCCCTGACTGTACACTTTGGCAATATGTACATTGTTACGTCATGCCAATAAAGCAAATTTAATTGAATTGAATTGAGAGAGAGAGAGAGAGAGAGAGAGAACTAGAGGAGTGTAAAGTCTCACAATGAGAGAGGGCTGCAGCGTATCGTTGTGTAAGCAGTCAGCCTCCCTTCAGTAGCTCAGCTCCTACAGTAACAGCAGGATCCCCCACAGTGAGAAAATGTGTCCCAAATGGCACCCTATTCCCTATATAGTGCACTACTTTTGACCAGGGCATAGGGCTCTGGTCAAAGTAGTGCACTATGTAGGGAATAGGATGCCATTTGGGATGCACCCTGAGAGAGACAAGCTCAGCAGCGACATCAAATGAGCTTTACAAAACTCTCCAATCACACATTACCCTCCGCAAATTAGTTCCCATTACAGGATAAAAGAAAATCAGTCTGAATTTTTGATGAGGTACGTTATGTTCAGTGGGTAGTTAAAGGGAGCCCACAGACTGAGATGCTTTGTAGGCTACTATAAAATGAGATGAGACCTAATGAGTAGTGAATGTATCTGTAATTGCAAAGTCACGGTGGAGTGAAACTAGTACTTTAACAGGGTCAAATAGCGGTCATGTTATATTTTATATGAGAAGAACTAGCACTAAAACATATTCAGATACATACAAAGTACAGACTCACATAATCAATGCGCTTTATCTAGTGTTTCTGATCAATCCCAAGTCCATTGTAAGTACTGGTACTTGACCTATTATGTACCCAAGTCTGGTGTCCAAAACAGAGCTTTGCCTTGAATTGGAATATCCGTGTTACTACTTCTAATTCTATGGTTGTCTGCCACAGGCTGAGGAGGAGGATGGAGGAAGAAGGATTTATGTTATCTGGGTGGAAGCTGTCCTTAGGCACAGATATACTGTACTTTTTACACAAAACTGACCTTAGATTAGTGTCTGTGTCATCCTACTCCATCCTACATTCACCTGTCAAGACTCCTGTTATTGAAGTGCTTTGAGAAGATTGTCAAAAACCACATGCTGCACTCTACCCAGCAGCATCTTGATCCCCCTACGACTGGTAGCGGGGTTGATGATACCATCCTTACACTGGTATACCACGCGTCCCCGCAGTAATATATTTGTGTTGGGGGCCCTCTCAGCCTCATTGCAAAATGTAGAATAGCATGAGATTAGCTATAAAACTGCAAATGTTTCTCTCTGCCCCCATTTCAATATGTGGAGAATTGCAGGAAAATAGCTTTAAAAATACTAAATTCTCTCAGCCTCATTGGAAAATGTGTAGAATAGCATGAGATTAGCTATAAAACTGCACAATTTTCTCTCTGCCCCATGGCAATATCTGTAGAATTGCAGGAAATTTGCTTTAAAACAGCAAGATTTTCTCTCAGCCTCATGGCAAAATGTGTAAAATAGCATGAGATTTGCTAATAAACTGCACATTTTTCTCTTTGCCTCATGGCAAAATGTGTAGAATTGTTGGAGGGGGGCCTTGCTCTGACCTTGTGGGGGGCACTGCGAAACGGTGGTACGCCACTGCATCCTTATGGTACTGAACCTTATGTACAAACACAGTGACTGTTGTTAAAGGGACATTTTAAACATTTTCTATTTCATATTCATTGCCTCCACCACCACCCCAACATCAACATATGTGAAAATGGTGCGTTTCTGTTTTGTTGTAAAAAAGATAGAGAAAGATAAGCGCTTCCAATGACATCATCAACCAATTACAGTTTTTTCCGACTGCTTACACACAAAATCTTTTCATGTCACACGATTTTTGAAACCTCTCACTCAAAGTGCAAAACTACACACCAAATCTCCAAAACCATAAGCTATTTCTCAGCCTTTGACTCAGTTGTCAATTGCATAAAACACTTTTTTCAAAACACTACACACAATTCTCTACCTAAAACACAAAAATCGAACAGGAAGTGACTTGCTTTCCTTTTCCAAACACAACCATTCAAAATGCTACACTTATTCACCAGGTCACACACACACTCTTCACATGTGCAAACACTAATTGCTTAACTGATCACTAACCAATCACTGCTTTACTGTAGTATAGGCCTATAAATAGGTCAATGGTCAGATTACCTGTTTTGAACAATGGATGCCAACAATGGACAGAGAGCAAGAGGAGTAGGAGGGAGAGGCAGGGGACAACAACGAGGACAAATTCAAAGACGAAGTGTTGGAAGAGGAGGAGGAGGAGGAAGAGGAAAATGAAGAGGAAGAGGAAGAGGAAGAAGAGGACGAGGGCAAAGAAGAGAAGGAAGGAGATTTATTTATGTGGATGAGGTTGGCTTCAACCTCACCAAAACCAGGCGCCGCTGAAGAAATGTAAAAGGACAGAGGGCAATTACCAATGTCCCTGGACAGCGTGGGGGTAATATAACTATGTGTGCTGCCATCACTCAAAACGGGGTCCTCCATCACAATGCCACACTGGGTCCGTACAAGACCGGCCATAGGCTCACTTTTCTGGATGCAATTTACACAATGCTTGTCCCTGATCCAGATCAGGAGCCTGCTGGATTTGTGGTTATATGGGACAATGTTAGTTTTCACCGGGCTGTTCTGGTCCAAAACTGGTTTGCCACCCATCCACAATTTGTAGTTTTGTACCTACCCTCATATTCACCTTTTCTAAATCCCATAGAGGAATTCTTCTCAGCCTGGCGCTGGAAAGTGTATGATTGCCAACCCTATGCCCGCATGCCGCTTCTCCAGGCAATGGAGGACGCATGTGGGGACATAGAGGTTGCCTCTGTCCAAGGTTGGATACGCCATGCTAGGAGATACTTCCCTCGATGTTTGGCAAGAGAAAACGTATCTTGTGATGTGGACAAAGTATTGTGGCCAGACCCAGCCCGGAGAAGAGATGAAGCGTAGCTTAGCACTGGTGACTGCCCACCCCCCTACCAATTCCTGGACTGCCCCCCGGGACCCCACACACACAATTGTGTTCTTTACTGTATTCTAAAGAATATACTTTTGGTTTACATATGTTTATGGTTTTGTTGTATGCTACTGTATACAACAGTAATGTTTGGCCTAATAAATATTTTCTGTTTCTACATTGCATTGGTGTTTACAGTGTACTTGTTACCCCTCTCAGCAGATTACTTTCACTGTAGAACATTGTATTGGAATGTATATATAAGCCTATGAAAGACCAAAGGGCTTTAGATTTAGAACAACAGTGTTTACATGGTATATCCAAAAATTTACTATTATGAAAGTAGTGTTTGCCATTTGATGCAAATGCTTCATTCTGACATGTGTTTATGGCATTTTGAATGAAGTGTTACATTTTGAAGGAGATGTGAGGCATTTAGCATTTTGTGTGTGCAGTTTTGGGAATTGTGTGTAGAGTTTTGAAAAAAGGAGACATAGTTTTGAAAACGTGTGTAAGCAGTTGGAAAAAACTGTAGTAGACAATTAGTATGAACTTAACACTTATCTTTCTCTATCTTTTTTACTACAAAACATAAAAACGCACCATTTTTATGTTGATGTTGGGGTGGTGCTGGAGATGATGAATATGAAGTTGGAAAATTGTGAAGTTTCCCTTTAAGGGACGAGATGTAGAGGTAGTATAAGAATAAATACTTGGGTGTTGTACTTGACCACAAGCTATAATGGGGAAAGTGTATGGAGCAGATTTATAAGGACAGCAAAAGCTCTACTTTTAGGAAGCTATTTTAATGTTGATCATGTTTTATTGTCACTTTTCTGCAAGACATTCATCGAAAGTCATCTGCTGGTACGGAAATGCTAATGTCTCTCAGAGAAATATGTTAAGAAAAACTATTAGCTCTGCAAGTAAGGTGCTGGGAGTCAAGCAGACAGGTCTGGAGTTCATTTAAGACAAAATAACACTCACTAAAGCCCACAAGGTGCTGATGGACCCCAAACATCCTATTTTCAAGGAGTTTGAGCTACTCCCCTCAGGGCAACATTACCGGGCACAAGGGCACAAAAGGAATAAGCCAAACATTCCTTTATCCCAGTGGCAGTAAGGCTCCTGAACAACGGGCTGGCCTACAGTTGACATTGTTGTTGACATAGTGTACAGATGATCATTGATAGCTCATTAACTGCTTTTTTACCGGTATTTATTGTCTGTATATCCTTGATTATGTATTTTATGTGTGCATAGAGCTTCCACCAAAATGTCCCCACGGTTATAATAAAGACCTTATCTTATCTTATATGACCTCTTCATAACCTCACAGTCCCCAAGAGTACCATCCTCAGATGCCCAGATACAATATGGCAGATCTAGGATCAGCTTGCCATCACAAAATTCTATCCAAAACCATAAGTGGGGAGGAATACAAAACTGACCTTAAATCAGTGTCTACTGTATACCCAACCCCTATTCACCAGTCAGACTCCTGCGGCTGTTTGGCCTCCTTGTGACCTCACAGTACGCTATAGACTCTCCCTTCAGTCGCCTAGATACAGTACAATATGACAGATCTAGGATCAGCTTGTCATCCCAAAATCCATAACCATTAGGCGAGAAAACACACAGCTGACCTTAGATCAGTGTCCAGCACCCCTATTCACCAGTCAGACTCCTGTGGCTGTATGACCTCCTCGTGACCTCACAGTCCCCAAGAGTCTCTCCTCACCCTCATACAACTTAATACGACCTGACACTAAAGACACATTAATGATCAATACAGATGATTTATATAACCATAGATAAAGTGAGAACATTTAACCTGGCAAAACAAAACAGATGGCTACAGCAGCTACATTAGCATATGTGAACAGCTGGCCATCACATATCGTTAGCTTTAAGATGCACCATCCTGCCACTCTACACTACTACGCAAACAGTACCACCTTGAATGGACAAGAAGATAGCAGCAGCACAATCTGTAGCTCAGATGTAATAGGTTTAATAATTACCAAAGTATTGACAGTAAGATGCCTTTGTCAGGGGTGTTAGGAACCCTGCACCTTTCCAACTCAGGTGTGTGTTTTCCAGTCTCTAGACTATCAATCACAACCGCACCTTCCTTCCATATTGCAAATGCAGATGACTCAGGGCCATACCGTATACATTACAATTTCCTTCTGTTTCTTAAAGACAAAAAGGGAACACAATTAGTCACAATTAGTGAGAGGAGCTATGTGTATGTGTGTATGTGTGTGTGCATGTGTGTGTATGTGTGTCTGTGTGTGTGTGTCTGTGTGTGTCTGTGTGTGTGTGCATGTGTGTGTGTCTGTGGGTGTGTGTGTCTGTGTGTGTGCGCTTGTGTGTGTGTGTGAGCGTATATGTATGTGCGCGAGTGTGTGTTACACCATCTGTCTTTTGGAGGTTGTGTGTGCTGTGTGTGTGTGTGTATGTGTGTGTGAGAGTGTGTGTGTGTGTGTGTGCGTGTGTGTGTAGTGTTGCTGCCTGGGCTGATTGTTGTATTGTGTAGAGTAGTGATTAATGTGCAGAGGTTCTGGTGGAGGCTCAGTGAGCATGCCTTACACACACAGTGCTTTGTCTTCACTGACTCTCCTGTCCTGACAACAGCCATCTTGAGGAGGCAAAGCTCCAGACTGAGGCTGACCTCTAGCTACCCCAGAGATGAAAGAGACTCAGGGCTGGGTTGTGTAATGGAGGGCACTGGGAGACTGGGGTTGGTGTTTGGGTATGGGGCTGTGGATAGGACTGGAGTTTGAGCTGGAGCTGGTGTAAAGCTAGAGATAGGGCTAGGAATACGGCTAGGGATGGAGATGGAGATGGTGATGGAGCTAGTGCTAGGGACTGTGACTCTGGCTTCAGATGGAGGATACCACAGAACTGAGGCTGGAGCTAAGGACCCAGTTTTCTCCAGAGGTTGAGGGGAGGGGCGGCCAGCTGAACAAAGCTCATGGGTGGAGAATGAACAGAGTTAACAGTGTCAGTCCCGGTGGCCTGGAAGGGAAATGCACACCAGTAAACCAATCAGGTCACTAGACATATGTCCTGGGGGAGGGGAGAGATGGAGAGAGTTAGAGGAACGAGCGATCTAGAGAGAGAAAAAGAGAAGATTAGTGAAAGGAGTGAAACGGAGGGAAAATTCATTGACACAGAGTTAAGGGGGGAGGCAGCGAGAGAGCGAGAGAAAAGGATAATGAGAAGAGAGAGGGACAGAGAGTGGGAGGAGATAGATAGAGAGAGAGGAATAGAGAGAGAGGCAGAACAGGAACAAGAGTGTGGAATCCTATCTTTTTCTCACATATCTAGTCTTGCAACAGCACATGATGTTATACATTATTCTCAAGAGTCGAGGAAATGCAATACTTCTGCTCAGCTGTCTCAACCTATTGTATCAGATTATGATAAAATTGCATCACTTTCCTATGCATATCACCCAACACACTGTGAGTGAAGGGTTAGTGAAGGGTCTTACACATTGTAGGACAGGAAAACATTTGGCAGGTCATCTTTTACAATGAAGCTGTGTGTCTCTGCAGAAATGCATCTAAATGCACTAGGACAGTCCTGTCAAAACTGGACTGTTTCTAAACCCGGTGTGTCAGACAGTAGCCTGTATAGGGGAAGAAAGGATCATTGATTCATCCTGCAGCATTTGGTATCAGTGCTCTGCAGGGACATTAAGGAGCTGAGATGGAGCTGATCAACAGATCAAGAGGCCATTAATACAGGGCAGTCTGCTCTGATTTGTTTGCATGGTCTGCGTCCGAAATGGCACCATATCCATGTTCCCTATGTAGTGCACTGCTTTTGACCAGGGCCCATAAGGCAAGTAGTACACTATGTAGGGAATAGGGTGACATTTCAGACGCAGCCATATCTCCTCAGATCTGCTGTTTCAGGCCAAAACGTTTGGCTGTTTGGCAACATGTGGCTTCCTCCTCACAGAGATCTAAGCTGCGTCTGAAATAGCACCCTATTCTCTATGTAGTGCAGTACTTTGACCAGTGCCCATAGGCCTCTGGTCGAAACTAGTCCACTAGACAAGCCATAGCCTCTGCTCCACCACTAAATGGTCTGTCTGTCTCTGGGTTTTAGTCAGATCTAATTCGCTTAGAGACCAGTATCTATCAGACAGGACAGGAAGGAGAATGTTGATGATGTACCATTATCTTACCATCATTCCTCTACTACTGCAGCTTTAATGTATGTAGGATACTGTTGTGATGTTTAGCAGAAGCTCCGGTCTTGAGGCGTGGAATTCACAAAATGTTTCCGATCATTTAACCCATCAAAGAAGAGGACGAATGCAAATGGCGACTAGTTATGGATATTATATCTGGCTTGCTCCATAATCAGAATGTTATTGTTCAGGGAGGAACTGCCACTCAAGCAATCAACCCAGGGATGTCCGTAATAATAAGCTACAGCTTTGAGGATCATAAGTCTCATTGAAATCCATTACAAAAAACCTGTCATAGGCTGCACTGAAATATTAGATGCAGAATTTCCTATTCTGATACTACATGGTACAAACAGCTCAGGTTTGAACCCCCCTAGGTAGCACTAGCACCATTTTCCGTGCCTGCCACAGGGCTGTGTCTTGTGAATTGTAACTTATTCCTGGCTGTGCTCCAGTATTGTTAGCAGTTGGTGGCTCGGCTCTGTTACAAAGCTCTTCCCACATTGTTTAACGGTAATATCTCTCATGCCAGGAGGAGCTGGGCTTCACTGTCTCTCTCTCTATCTCTGTCTCTCTCTCTCTGTGATGGAGGGAGTGATGCAGGGAGGGAGGGAGAGAAAGAGACAGTGACAGAGGGAGAGTGGGATCCAGCACAGAGGGCTCTGAGAGAGCCAGGGAGAGAGGCAGAGATACAGGGATGGAGAGAAGGAGAGTGATGGATGGAGGTAGAGAAGGATCCAGCAGACCGGCACAGGGGGCTTTTGAAGCAGGGACATGAAAGGCTGGCTTGGGTCTCAGATAGACAGTCCTGTGGAGTGTGTGTCTTTATTCCAGTGAGCTACTGCTCCAGGGGGCCCTCACTACTGGCAGTAGATGGAAACACTTTCTTTGCATTCCAAATTGCACCCTATTCCCTACATAGTGCACTACTTTTTTCCAGGGCCCATTGGGTTCTGGTCAAAAGTAGTGCACTATAGGGAATAGGGTGCCATTTGAGACACACACTGAGATGATACACTTCATCACAAAGTGCTGGGATCTCAATACTCTGGGTGAGGGAGTGAGTAAGAGTGTGATCAACATTGGGTCATCTATCAATAGTGTACAAGTGACCATCAAACATATTGATGTAAGCTACACACTAGAAACATGGCCTAAAGAAGTAAAGCCTCCTGCTAACCAATGCCATAGCTAGCGGTGATGTTGGTAGATTTTTCAGAGTGTGTTGTGTTGTTGGGAAAGTGGATTTAAACATCTGGTCCTCCTCAGTGGCAGAAGTCAATGTGCCATATGATTATTTGTTTTACACATATACAGTATTTACCAGAGGAGGCTGGTGTGAGGACCTATAGGAGGATAAGCTAATGGCTGTAATGGCTGTAATGGAATAAATGGAACAGAGTCAAACATGTGGTTCCCATATCTTTGATGTGCTTGATACGTTACATTTATTCGATTTCAGTCATTACAATGAGACCATCCTCCTATAGCTCCTCCTACCAGCCTCCTCTGGTATTTACACATAATATTATATTTATTTTCTGAATGACGAGACTTATCTAACCAGATTGTTCCAAGATGTGGGTTCGATTCCCACGGGGGGCCAGTATTAAAAAAAAAAATGTATTCACTAACTGTAAGTTGCTCTGGATAAGAGTGTCTGCTAAATATGAAGTGAATGTTTTCTCACAGAGGATAGCTTTCTGCTTGTTCTGCCAGCTAAAGGAATATCTGTGTGTAATTATTCTATTGAATGTTAAGGAGGAGCTCATGTATTGTGTCTTGTTTGCCAAAAGCCCATAGAATCAGCAAATTACCAAGCTGGCTGAATGCCATTTCAGAAACACAAACTATAGTGTGGTACTTTACACAAGGTGTTTCCTTTACTCTCTCTCTTTCCCCCCATCTATCTCTCTCGCTCCCTCTCTTTCTCTCCAACTCTCTATCTTTCTCAGTCTCTCTCTCTCTCTTGCTCCATCCCTTGATCAGTCTATCACCCTATCTCTCTTTCCCTCCCTCTCTCTCTCTCTCTCTCTCTCTCTCCATCTCTCTCTCTCTGCCTTCTGTCTCTTCTCTCCACTTCCCATTTTTACATTAGTTCCCAGGGGCGGTAAAGATAAGGAACTTGTTTTTCATTATTCATTTTCTCTTTTTTCTCTCTTGCGCTTATTTTAATTTCTTCAGGGAAGAGAAAGGTATGGGATTCACTTTTTAAAGTTTATAGGTTCATTTTCAAGCTTAAATTGATTTTGCTCTCCAACCTGCTATGAAGCTCTCAGTTTTAGGTTACATTCCAAATGGCACCCTATTCCCTACATACGGTAGTGCACTAGTTTTGACCAGAGCTGTATATGGGCCCTGGTCAAAAGTAATGCACTACATAGGGAATAGGGTGCCATTTGGGATGCAACAATTGGCTAATGCTACACATGCCTCACTGCATTGGATAGGCTGCTTGCATGCTTAGCATGGTACCTTTAAGTGATGTTGTACGCCATGCTAGTTTATTTATCATGTAATGACACCATATTCTCAAACCCACACCATCCATAATCTCCAAGATGTAACTGTTGTCTCAAATTGTTTGTTATTTTCCACAAATTACAACATTTTCGATTCAACCCTTGCAGTCTGGGGTGTATATATAGTCAAATAAAATCAACATTTATCAGTCAGATTAGATCAGTTGCCATAGGCATAATCAATTAATATTGATAACCACACATACTGTAAACAACGAACGTTGAAAGATAGAGTGGTTCCTGGGCAACTAAATCGATATGAAGTAAAGTTTGCAGAGTTTAACTGAGGTAAATCTAATACACCAAATATACTTTGTGAACAATCTTCCCATCATCACACACATTAAAGAGACCACATTAAATCTCACAGAAAAATTGGTTCCTATCAAATCTGCCCTCCTCCTCCTCCTCCTCCTCCTCCTCCTCCTCCTCGAGAGCAAATAGCAGGTAGTAATGCCTTAACAATTGTTATATCTCTCTCTCTTTCTCTCTCTCCCGCAAATGTTTTTCAATAAATGCTTTATTGGCGTGAATGGGTGGTTGCCACTGTTGCCAAAGCAACTATCTCTCTGTCTCTCTCTCCCTCTCTCCCTCTCATTCTACTTATGATGAAGTCTATTTCCTGGTAGCTGCTTTGTCTCTCTCCCTCTCAGCTAGTTGCTTTGTCCTGTGCTTTAATGAGTGATTAACAACACACACACACACACACACACACACACACACACACACACACACACACACACACACACACACACACACTTTAATGAGTTCTACATAGACAGTTGGGAAACACAGCACAATATGTCGCTCTATTATTGATTAGCTTTACAACCTGGCCTTCTGAATGTTTAATTCTAACACACACACACATGCAAACACACACACACATGCAAACATGCACGCACGCACGCACACACTCGCACAAACATGCACTGGTTTACAGACAGGCGTCTGTGTGCTATTGCATGCTAATGCCCTGCTCTCGTGGCATTTCCACAGTATGGCATAAATAAATAAATGTAACATACAGTACATGAGAAATATAAACTCAGCAAAAAAAGAAACGCCCTCTCACTGTCAACTGCGTTTATTTTCAGCAAACTTAACATGTGTAAATATTTCTATGAACATAACAAGTTCTAACAACTGAGACATAAACTGAACAAGTTCCACAGACATGTAACTAACAGAAATTGAATAATGTGTCCCTGAACAAAGGGGGGGGGGGGGGTCAAAATTAACAGTCAGTATCTGGTGTGGCCACCAGCTGCATTAAGTACGGCTGTGCATCTCCTCCTCATGGACTGCACCAGATTTGCCAGTTCTTGCTGTGAGATGTTGCCCAACTCTTCCACCAAGGCACCTGCAAGTTCCCGGACATTTCTGGGAGAATGGCCCTAGCCCTCACCCTCCGATCCAACAGGTCCCAGACGTGCTCAATGGAATTTAGATCTGGGCTCTTCGCTGGCCATGGCAGAACACTGACATTCCTGTCTTGCAGGAAATCACGCACAGAACGACCAGTATGGCTGGTGGCATTGTCATGCTGGAGGGTCATGTCAGGATGAGCCTGCAGGAAGGGTACCACATGAGGGAGGAGGATGTCTTCCCTGTAACGCACAGCGTTGAGATTGCCTGCAATGACAACAAGCTCAGTCCGATGATGCTGTGACACACCGCCCTAGACCATGACGGACCCTCCACCTCCAAATCGATCACGCTCCAGAGTACAGGCCTCGGTGTAACGCTCATTCCTTCGACGATAAACTCGAATCCGACCATCACCCCTTGTGAGACAAAACCGCGACTCGTCAGTGAAGAGCACTTTTTGCCAATCCTGTCTGGTCCAGCGACGGTGGGTTTGTGCCCATAGGTGACGTTGTTGCCGGTGATGTCTGGTGAGGACCTGCCTTACAACAGGCCTACAAGCCCTCAGTCCAGCCTCTCTCAGCCTATTGTGGACAGTCTGAGATCTGATGGAGGGATTATACGTTCCTGGTGTAACTCGGGCAGTTGTTGTTGCCATCCTGTACCTGTCCACGCAGGTGTGACGTTCGGATGTACCGATCCTGTGCAGGTGTTGTTACATGTGGTCTGCCACTGCGAGGACGATCATCTGTCCATCCTGTCTCCCTGTAGCGCTGTCTTAGGCATCTCACAGTAAGGACATTGCAATTTATTGCCCTGGCCACATCTGCAGTCCTCATGCCTCCTTGCAGCATGCCTAAGGCACGTTCACGCAGATAAGCAGGGACCCTGGGCATCTTTCTTTTGGTGTTTTCAGAGTCAGTAGAAAGGCCTCTTTAGTGTCCTAAGTTTTCATAACTGTGACCTTAATTGCCTACCGTCTGTAAGCTGTTAGTGTCTTAGCGACCGTTCCACAGGTGCATGTTCATTAATTGTTTATTGTTCATTGAACAAGCATTGGAAACAGTGTTTAAACCCTTTACAATGAAGATCTGTGAAGTTATTTGGATTTTAACTAATTATCTTTGAAAGACAGGGTCCTGAAAAAGGGAAGTTTCTTTTTTTGCTGAGTTTATTATGGAATTCAGTAAATAACCTCCCGAGTGGCGCAGTGGTCTAAGGCACTGCATCGCAGTGCTAGCTGTGCCACTAGAGATCCTGGTTCGAATCCAGGCTCTGCTGTAGCCGGCCGCAACCGGGAGACCAATGGGGTGGCGCACAATTGGTCCAGGGTAGGGGAGGGAATGGCCGGCAGGGAGGTAGCTCAGTTGGTAGAGCATAGCGTTTGCAACGCCAGGGTTGTGGGTTCGATTCCCACGGGGGGCCAGTATGAAAATAAAAAAGAATAATGTATGCACTAACTGTAAGTCGCTCTGGACAAGAGCATCTGCTAAATGATGTAAATGTAACGTAAAATAAAACATCAGGCTGTTGATTCAACCAAAGGTGCGTTGTCAACAAGTGCATTGCATTTGACTTTTAGAAGTCATTTACTCTCGAATTGACATCCGCAGCGTTTACTGTGAATGCAATCACCGGAAATGTTGGGGGAAATGCCTTTAAATGGTGCATTGTCGTCTGTTTAGTGCCCAGTGCTATAAAACACCTCTACTCTGTTTCTGAGAGTAGTTTCTATATTGGTCCCTATAAGGATAAGCAATCAACCAGGTAATCATGGTAATTCTATAAAGTCATGATCGTTTAAAGGCAAATTCAGGAGTATCAGTAGCCTATCAAACGTGCTGTTGTTGGTTGGCAGGCCCTGAAAGAAAGGGAGTCTAGGTGAAGGCGTCTCGAGTACAATATGCTTTTGATTACAGCTGTGATTATTATAATTTCATGAATGTCTTTTAAATACCGTTGGAGGAGATGTGAACTGTAAGTGTCTTTCTTCTTCATGAATACACACACACACACTCTCTTCTCTTCCGTCTTGATGAGTGCTTTGTTGTAGCTTCATCCCGTGTTTTATGTTAAACAGCCGCTTAAAAATGCATTATCTGTTGTTCGATGCGTTCCCTCTCGCTCATGTTTTTCATCATTACCGAGGCGAGCGCCGTATTGCTTCTGCGTTCCAGGGAAGTGTGACAGAGACTGTTTGATCAGCCAGTCAAGGAGTTTTTTATGGTGCAATACACACACTTCAGAGTACACAAAACGACACACTACACACACTACACACACGTTACACTCTACATAATTTGAAAGCAGGGCGGAGAATGGTAGAGGTGTAGATCCTGTCATACCAGTCTCTCAGTCAAAACCCATTCAGCGCTGTGACGTAATATATAGCATGTTACTGTACAGCCACTGCATTCCAATGTAGACGTTGTTCCGTGCCCAAATCAGCCATATTCAACCCGTACACGGCTACGAGTGTAAAGGGCTATATTGTGCAACATTAGCAATAATAAATAGAAGTCTAATAGCAGTAGTCGTGACGTGTTTGTAGAATAAATGTACAGTGCCTTCAGAAAGTATTCACACCCTGTGACTTTTTCCAAATGTTGTTGTGTTATGAAGTTGGGAGAGTTATATTTGGGAGTTGTGGTGAGGGAGGCCCCGCTCTCTCCTTTCCCAGATGTTTAGTTCATTTTATTCCGATCTCCTCTGCATTATTGTAGCCATCTGCTGCAGCCTGTCAACTATGCCTCTGCCTATCCCTGTTCTCTCCTCTCCGCACAGGCTACACAAACGCCTCACACCGCGTGGCTGCTGCCTCTCTAACCTGGTGGTCCCTGCATGCACGACCCACGTGGAGTTCCAGGTCTCAGGCAGCCTCTGGAACTGCCGATCTGCTGCCAACAAGGCAGACTTCATCCCAGCCTATGCTACCCTCCAGTCCCTCGACTTCTTGGCGCTGACGGAAACATGGATTACCACTGAAAACACTGCTACTCCTGCTGCTCTCTCCTCGTCTGACCATGTGTTCTCGCATACCCCGAGAGCATCTGGTCAGCGGGGTGGTGGCACAGGAATCCTCATCTCTCCCAAGTGGACATTCTCAATTTTTCCCCTGACCCATCTGTCTATCTCCTCATTTGAATTCCATGCTGTCACAGTCACTAGCCCATTTAAGCTTAATATCCTTGTCATCTATCGCCCTCCAGGTTCCCTTGGAGAGTTCATCAATGAGCTTGACGCCTTGATAAGTTCCTTTCCTGAGGATGGCTCACCCCTCACAGTTCTGGGGGATTTCAACCTCCCTACGTCTACATTTGACTCATTTCTCTCTGCCTCCTTCTTTCCACTCCTCTCCTCTTTTGACCTCACCCTCTCACCGTCCCCCCCTACTCACAAGGCAGGCAATACGCTTGACCTCATCTTTACTAGATGCTGTTCTTCTACTAATCTCACTGCAACTCCTCTCCAAGTCTCCGACCACTACTTTGTATCCTTTTCTCTCTCGCTCTCCTCCCACACTACTCACTCTGCCCCTACACAGATGGTAATGCGCCGTCACAACCTTCGCTCTCTCTCTCTCCCGCTACTCTCTCCTCTTCCATCCTATCATCTCTTCCCTCTGCTCAATCCTTCTCCCTCCAATCTCCTGATTCTGCCTCCTCAACCCCCCTCTCCTCCCTTTCTGCATCCTTTGACTCTCTATGTCCCCTATCCTCCCGGCCGGCCCGGTCCTCCTCTCCAGCTCCGTGGCTTGATGACTCATTGCGAGCTCACAGAACAGAGCTTCGGGCAGCTGAGCGGAAATGGAAGAAAACTAGACTCCCTGCAGACCTGGCATCTTTTCACTCCCTCCTCTCTAAATTTTCTTCATCTGTTTCTGCTGCTAAGGCCACTTTCTACCACTCTAAATTCCAAGCATCCGCCTCAAACCCTAGGAAGCTCTTTGTCACATTCTCCTCCCTGCTGAATCCCCCCCCCCCTCCTCCTCCCTCTCTGTGGAAGAAGGTTGACGACATCCGATCCTCGTTTGTTAAGTCAAATGACACTGCTGGTCCTGCTCACACTGCCCTACCCTATGCTTTGACTTCTTTCTCCCCTCTCTCTCCAGATAAAATCTTGCGACTTGTGACGGCCGGCCCCCAACAACCTTCCCGCTTGACCCTATCCCCTCCTCTCTTCTCCAGACCATCTCCGTTGACCTTCTCCCTTACCTCACCTCGCTGATCAACTCATCCTTGACCGCTGGCTATGTCCCTTCTGTCTTCAAGAGAGCGAGAGTTGCACCCCTTCTCAAAAAAACAACACTCGATCCCTCTGATGTCAACAACTACAGACCAGTATCCCTTCTTTCTTTTCTCTCCAAAACTATTGAGCGTGCCGTCTTTAGCCAACTCTCTTGCTATCTCTCTCAGAATGACCTTCTTGATCCAAACCAGTCAGGTTTCAAGACTGGTCATTCAACTGAGACTGCTCTTCTCTGTGTCACAGAGGCTCTCCGCACTGCTAAAGCTAACTCTCTCTCCTCTGCTCTTGTCCTTCTAGACCTGTCTGCTGCCTTTGATACTGTGAACCATCAGATCCTCCTCTCCACCCTCTCCGAGTTGGGCATCTCTGGCACGGCTCACTCTTGGATTGCGTCCTACCTGACCGGTCGCTCCTACCAAGTGGCGTGGCGAGAAGCTGTCTCCGCACCACGTGCTCTCACCACTGGTGTCCCCCAGGGCTCAGTTCTAGGCCCTCTCCTATTCTCGCTATACACCAAGTCACTTGGCTCTGTCATATCCTCACATGGCCTCTCCTATCATTGCTACGCTGACGACACACAACTAATCTTCTCCTTTCCCCCTTCTGATAACCAGGTGGCGAATCGCATCTCTGTATGTCTGGCAGACATATCAGTATGGATGACGGATCACCACCTCAAGCTGAACCTCGGCAAGACGGAGCTGCTCTTCCTCCCGGGGAAGGACTGCCTGTTCCATGATCTTGCCATCACGGTTGACAACTCCGTTGTGTCCTCCTCCCAGAGTGCGAAGAGCCTTGGCGTGACCCTGGACAACACCCTGTCGTTCTCCGCTAACATCAAGGCGGTGACCTGATCCTGTAGGTTCATGCTCTACAACGTTTGGAGAGTACGACCCTGCCTTACACAGGAAGCGGCACAGGTCCTAATCCAGGCACTTGTCATCTCCCGTCTGGATTACTGCAACTCGCTGTTGGCTGGGCTCCCTGCCTGTGCCATTAAACCCCTACAACTCATCCAGAATGCTGCAGCCCGTCTGGTGTTCAACCTTCCCAAGTTCTCTCACTTCACCCCGCTCCTCCGCACACTCCACTGGCTTCCAGTTGAAGCTCGCATCTGCTACAAGACCATGGTGCTTGCCTACGGAGCTGTGAGGGGAACGGCACCTCCGTACCTTCAGGCTCTGATCAGTCCCTACACCCAAACGAGGGCACTGCGTTCATCCACCTCTGGCCTGCTGGCTCCCCTACCTCTGCGGAAGCATAGTTCCCGCTCAGCCCAGTCAAAACTGTTCGCTGCTCTGGCACCCCAATGGTGGAACAAGCTCCCTCACGACGCCAGGACAGCGGAGTCACTCACCACCTTCCGGAGACATTTGAAACCCCACCTCTTTAAGGAATACCTGGGATAGGATAAAGTAATCCTTCTACCCCCCCCCCAAAAAATAAATAAATAATAATTAATTAATTAAAAAAACATTGTAAAGTGGTTAACCCACTGCCTATAAGGTGAATGCACCTATTTGTAAGTCGCTCTGGATAAGAAGGGAAGTATATATATAAAAAACATGGGGGATTGGAAGTGATGCAGACAATTACATTGATAGAAGATACAATCTATCTGCAATATTAAGCTGATCCACCCCCCCCCCCCCCAAAAAAAAAAAAAAAATCATTTACAAAAAAATAAATAATAATAATTCTCTAAGAGGTTTGCACACCTTTATTGTATAATATTTGCATATTATTCTTTAAAAATTCTATAAGCTCTGTCAAGTTGGTTGACGATCATTTTTAGACAGCCATTTTCAAGTCTTGACATAGATTTTCAAGTGGATTTAAGTCAAAACTGTACCTCAGCCACTCATTTTATGTCGTCTTGGTAAGCAACTCCAGTGTATATTTAGCCTTGTGTTTTAAGTTATTGTCCTGCTGAAATTTGAATTTGTCTCCCAGTGTCTGATGGAAAGCAGACTGAACCAGGTTTTCCTCTAGGATTTTGCCTGTGCTTAGCTCTATTCCATTTATTTTTATCCTAAAACACTCCCTAGTCCTTGCCGATGACAAGCATACCCATAACATGATGCAGCCACCCCCATGCTTGAAAATATGGAGAGTGATACTCAATGATGTGGTGTGTTGGATTTGCCCCAAACATAATGCTTTGTATTCAGGACATGAAGTACATTTCTTTGCCACATTATTTGCAGTTTTACTTTAGTGCCTTGTGGCAAACAGGATGCATGTTTTGGAATAAATGTATTCTGTACAGGCTTCCTTCTTTTCACTCTGTCATTTAGGTTAGTATTGTAGAGTAACTACAATGTTGTGGTTCCATCCTCAGTTTTCTCCTATCACAGCCATTAAACTCTGCAACTGTTTTAAATTCACCATTGGCCTCATTGTGAAATCCCTGAGCGGTTTCCTTCCTCTCCGGCAACTGAGTTAGGATAGGACACCTGTACCTTTGTAGTGACTGGGTGTATTAATACACCATCCAAAGTGTAATTAATAACTTCACCATGCTGAAAGGAATATTCAATGTCTGCTTTTTTTTCTTCTCCCATCTACCAATAGGTGCCCTTCTTTGCGAGGCATTGGAAAACCTCCCTGGTCTTTGTGGTTGACACTGTGTTTAAAATTCACTGCTCGACTGAGGGGCCTTAAAGATAATTGTATGTGTGGGGCACAGAGATTTCATTCAAAAATCATGTTAAACACCCTTATTGTACATGCACCTTATTATGTGACGTGTTAGGCACATTTTTACTCAACTTATTTAGGCTTGCCATAAGAAAGGGGTTGAATACTTATTCACTCAGGTTAAATGTTTTAGTAATTTGTAAACATTTCTAAAACATTATTCCATTTTGACATTATGGGGTTGGCCACGACACAAAATCTAAATGTAATCCATTTTAAATTCAGGCTGTAACATGTAGAAAAAGTGGTGTGAATACTTTCTAAAGGCACTGTATACGTGTGTGTGTGTGTGTGTGCACGCATGTGTGTGTGTGGATCAAGGTTATTATAGTAAACTAAAACTACAACTAAAATAAAAACTAAAATTGGAAAAACGATTTAGTAAACTGAAATAAAATAATTAAGAAAAACATTTGAAAAACTATAAACTATACTGAAACTATTATCTGACTGTAGAACAAAACAAAATAAAACAAAAACCATCCGAAATTATGTTAATTTAATTAGGTTTTAATGTTTAAGTTGTTACAAACGCACTGATATACAGTGGGGAGAACAAGTATTTGATACACTGCCGATTTTGCATGTTTTCCTACTTACAAAACATGTAGAGGTCTGTAATTTTTATCATAGGTACACTTCAAATGTGAGAGACGGAATCTAAAACAAAAATCCAGAAAATCACTTTGTATGATTTTTAAGTAATTAATTTGCATTTTATATTGCATGACATACAGTGGGGAAAAAAAGTATTTAGTCAGCCACCAATTGTGCAAGTTCTCCCACTTAAAAAGATGAGAGAGGCCTGTAATTTTCATCATAGGTACACGTCAACTATGACAGACAAAATGAGGAAAAAAAATCCAGAAAATCACATTGTATGATTTTTTATGAATTTATTTGCAAATTATGGTGGAAAATAAGTATTTGGTCAATAAAAAAAGTTTCTCAATACTTTGTTATATACCCTTTGTTGGCAATGACACAGGTCAAACGTTTTCTGTAAGTCTTCACAAGGTTTTCACACACTGTTAATGGTATTTTGGCCCATTCCTCCATGCAGATCTCCTCTAGAGCAATGATGTTTTGGGGCTGTCGCTGGGCAACACGGACTTTCAACTCCCTCCAAAGATTTTCTATGGGGTTGAGATCTGGAGACTGGCTAGGCCATTCCAGGACCTTGAAATGCTTCTTACGAAGCCACTCCTTCGTTGCCCGGGCGGTGTGTTTGGGATCATTGTCATACTGAAAGACCCAGCCACGTTTCATCTTCAATGCCCTTGCTGATGGAAGGAGGTTTTCACTCAAAATCTCACGATACATGGCCCCATTCATTCTTTCCTTTACACGAATCAGTCGTCCTGGTCCCTTGCAGAAAAACAGCCCCAAAGCATGATGTTTCCACCCCCATGCTTCACAGTAGGTATGGTGTTCTTTGGATGCAACTCAGCATTCTTTGTCCTCCAAACACGACGAGTTGAGTTTTTACCAAAAAGTTCTATTTTGGTTTCATCTGACCATATGACATTCTCCCAATCCTCTTCTGGATCATCCAAATGCACTCTAGCACGGGCCTGGACATGTACTGGCTTAAGCAGGGGGACACGTCTGGCACTGCAGGATTTAAGTCCCTGGCGGCGTAGTGTGTTACTGATGGTAGGCTTTGTTACTTTGGTCCCAGCTCTCTGCAGGTCATTCACTAGGTCCCCCCGTGTGGTTCTGGGTTTTTGCTCACCAGTCTTGTGATCATTTTGACCCCACGGGGTGAGATCTTTCGTGGAGCCCCAGATCGAGGGAGATTATCAGTGGTCTTGTATGTCTTCCATTTCCTAATAATTGCTCCCACAGTTGATTTCTTCAAACCAAGCTGCTTACCTATTGCAGATTCAGTCTTCCCAGCCTGGTGCAGGTCTACAATTTTGTTTCTGGTGTCTTTTGACAGCTCTTTGGTCTTGGCCATAGTGGAGTTTGGAGTGTGACTGTTTGAGCTTGTAGGCAGGTGTCTTTTATACTGATAACAAGTTCAAACTGGTGCCATTAATACAGGTAACGAGTGGAGGACAGAGGAGCCTCTTAAAGAAGAAGTTACAGGTCCGTGAGAGCCAGAAATCTTGCTTGTTTGTAGGTGACCAAATACTTATTTTCCACCATAATTTGCAAATAAATTCATTAAAAATCCTACAATGTGATTTTCTGGAATTTTTTTCCTCAATTTGTCTGTCATAGTTTACGTGTACCTATGATGAAAATTACAGGCCTCTCTCATCTTTTTAAGTGGGAGAACTTGCACAATTGGTGGCTGACTAAATACTTTTTTTCCCCACTGTAAGTATTTGATCACCTACCAACCAGTAAGACCTCCGGCTCACACAGACCTGTTAGTTTTTTATTTAAGAAGCCCTCCTGTTCTCCACTCATTACCTGTATTAACTGCACCTGTTTGAACTCGTTACCTGTATAAAAGACACCTGTCCACACACTCAATCAAACAGCCTCCAACCTCTCCACAATGGCCAAGACCAGAGAGCTGTGTAAGGACATCAGGGATACAACTGTAGACCTGCACAAGGCTTGGATGGGCTACAGGACAAAAGGCAAGGAGCTTGGTGAGAAGGCAGCAACTGTTGGCGCAATTATTAGAAAATGGAAGAAGTTCAAGATGACGATCAATCACCCTCGGTCTGGGGCTCCATGCAAGATCTCACCTCGTGGGGCATCAATGATCATGAAGAAGGTGAGGGATCAGCCCAGAACTACACGGCAGGACCTGGTCAATGACCTGAAGAGAGCTGGGACCACAGTCTCAAAGAAAACCATTAGTAACACACTACGCCGTCATGGATTAAACTCCTGCAGCGCACGCAAGGTCCCCCTGTTCAAGCCAGCGCATGTTGTCACGCTCTGGCTCCGGGACTTTGTATGTTGAGCCAGGGTGTGTTCATTTCGTTGTATTCTGTTTGGTTGGGTTGTCTATGTGATTGTTTTTCCTTGGTTGTATTGAGTGACTCCCAATCAGAGGTAACGAGTGTCAGCTGTTGGCTCGTTAGCTCTGATTGGGAGCCATATTTAAACTGTGTGTTTTCACCTTGTGTTTGTGGGTTTTTGTTCCATGTTCAGTCATTGTTCACTGTGGACTTCACGTATCGTCATTTGTTTTGTAGTTTTCGTGTTAGGCTTTATTAAATAAAGTCATGTTCGCTCAACGCGCTGCGCTTTGGTCTACTCATTCGTCAGACGATCGTGACAGAAAAACCCACCACCAAAGGACCAAGCAGCGTGTCCAGGAACACACGCAGGAGGTAACGCTGGTGGATGTCCTCCTCGGCTGGGGGCATATTACGAAGGAGGAGGCCGTCCGGTACCGGAGGGCGATGAAGGGGGAGACCCAGGATGGAGAGGAGCAACGGCGTCAGCAGGGCCATCGTCGGATGGAAGAGAGGCAACCCCCAAAAAAAATTGGGGGGGGCACATGGCATGGGCGGCTGGGCAGCAGGAGGCTGCCACAGGGCAAATTGGAGAGGAGGCCACCGGGTTTTGGGGGCCAGAAGGCAGGTTGGCGAGGCCGGGATGGAGAGCGGAACCAACTTCCCGTACTCAGGCATGGCATCATGGGACGGGGCAGGTTCCGCGGTATGCGGAGCAGCGTACGGTGCCACGAGTGGTCCGGCACAGTCCTGTACGTCCTGTGCGAGCACCCCGCACGTGTCGTGCGAAGGGGGGTATGCAGCCAGGACGGAGTGTGCCGGCTCAACGCTCGTGGTCTCCTGTGCCTCTCCGCGGTCCCGGATATCCTGCTCCAGTATCACGTGCTGTCATGTCGGTACGGGTACACAGCCCTGTACGTCCTGTGCGGATGCCTCACACAGAGTGTGTGAAGGTAGGCATTCAGCCAGGACGGGTTGTGGCCGCTCTTCATTCCAGGTCTCCTATCCGTCTCCACAGTCCGGTGAGGCCTGTTCCTGCTCCACTCACAAAACCTACGGTGTACGTCGCTAGCCCAGCCCGGCCTGTTCCTGCTCAACGCACAGAGCCTACGGTGTGCGTCGCCAGCCCGGCCTGTTCCTGCTCCACGCACAAAACCTACGGTGTGCGTCGCCAGCCCAGCCCGGCCTGTTCCTGCTCAACGCACAAAGCCTACGGTGTGCGTCGCCAGCCCAGCCCGACCTGTTCCTGCTCCACGCACAAAACCTAAGGTGTGCGTCGCCAGCCCAGCCCGGCCTGTTCCTGCTCCACGCACAAAACCTACGGTGTGCGTCGCCAGCCCAGCCCGACCTGTTCCTGCTACTCGCACAAAACCTACGGTGTGCGTCGCCAGCCCAGCCCGGCCTGTTCCTGCTCCACGCACAAAACCTACGGTGTGCGTCGCCAGCCCAGCCCGACCTGTTCCTGCTACTCGCACCAAGCCAAGGGTGCGAGTCGTCAGCCTGGTCCAGCCCGTTCCTGCTACTCGCACCAAGCCAAGGGTGCGAGTCGTCAGCCTGGTCCAGCCCGTTCATGCTACTCGCACCAAGCCAGGGGTACGAGTCGTCGGCCTGGTCCAGCCCGTTCCTGCTACTCGCACCAAGCCAAGGGTGCAAGTCGTCAGCCTGGTTCAGCTCGTCCCTGCTACTCGCACCAAGCCAAGGGTGCGAGCCGTCAGCCTGATCCAGCCCATTCCTACTACTCGCACCAAGCCAGGGATGCGAGTCGTCAGCCTGATGAGGCCCGTTCCGGCTCCACGCATCAAGCCTAGGGTGCGTATCGTCTGTCAGGTCCGGTCCGTTCCTGCCTCACGCGCCAAGCCAGGTGTGCGCGTCGTCAGTCCAGATCCTACCAGCTGGGTCAGATCGGACCGGGGGCGCTACGGGGGGATTGAAGAAAGGTGGTGGTCAAGCCCGGAGCCGGAGCCGCCTCCGAGGAGTAATGCCCACCCAGCCCTCCCCTGTTTGGGGTTTTTGAGGCGCGGTCGCAGTCCGCGCCTTTAGGGGGGGGTACTGTCACGCTCTGGCTCCGGGACTTTGTATGTTGAGCCAGGGTGTGTTCATTTCGTTGTGTTCTGTTTGGTTGGGTTGTCTATGTGATTGTTTTTCCTTGGTTGTATTGAGTGACTCCCAATCAGAGGTAACGAGTGTCAGCTGTTGGCTCGTTAGCTCTGATTGGGAGCCATATTTAAACTGTGTGTTTTCACCTTGTGTTTGTGGGTTTTTGTTCCATGTTCAGTCATTCTTCACTGTGGACTTCACGTATCGTCATTTGTTTTGTAGTTTTCGTGTTAGGCTTTATTAAATAAAGTCATGTTCGCTCAACGCGCTGGGCTTTGGTCTACTCATTCGTCAGACGATCGTGACACATGTCCAGGCCCGTCTGAAGTTTGACAATGACCATCTGGATGATCCAGAGGAGGAATGGGAGAAGGTAATGTGGTCTGATGAGACAAAAATAGAGCTTTTTGGTCTAAGCTCCACTCGCCGTGTTTGGAGGAAGAAGAAGGATGAGTAGAAGAACACCATCCCAACCGTGAAGCATGGAGGTGGAAACATCATTCTTTGGGGATGCTTTTCTGCAAAGGGGACAGGACGACTGCACTGTATTGAGGGGAGGATTCTCCGTGTATATCAATGATGTCGCTCTTGCTGCTGGTGACTCTCAGATCCACCTCTACGCAGACGACACCATTTTGTATACATCTGGCCCTTCATTGGACACTGTGTTAACAAACCTCCAAACGAGCTTCAATGCCATACAACAATCCTTCAGTAGCCTTCAACTGCTCTTAAACACTAGTAAAACTAAATGCATGCTTTTCAATCGAACGCTGCTAGCACCCGCCCACCCGACTAGAATCACCACTCTCAACGGGTCTGACCTAGAGTATGTGGACAACTACAAATATCTAGGTGTCTGGTTAGACTGTAAACTCAACTTCCAGACTCACATAAAGAATCTCCAATCCAAAGTTAAATCTAGAATCGGCTTCCTATTTCGCAACAAAGCCTCCTTCACTCATGCTGCCAAACATGCCCTCGTAAAACTGACTATCCTACCGATCCTTGACTTCGGCGATGTCATTTACAAAATAGCCTCCAACACTCTACTCAGCAAATTGGATGTAGTCTATCACAGTGCCATCCGTTTTGTCTCCAAAGCCCCATACACTACCCACCACTGTGACCTGTACGCTCTTGTTGGCTGGTCCTCACTACATGTTCGTCGTCAAACCCACTGGCTCCAGGCCATCTATAAATCACTGCTAGGCAAATCCCCGCCTTATCTTAGCTCATTGGTCACCATAGCAGCACCCACCCGTAGTCTGCGCTCCAGCAGGTATATCTCACTGGTCATTCCCAAAGCCAACACCTCCTTTGGCCGCCATTCCTTCCAGTTCTCTGCTGCCAATGACTGGAACGAATTGCAAAAATCTCTGAAGCTGGAGACTCTTATCTCCCTCAATAACTTTAAGCATCAGTTGTCAGAGCACCTAACCGATCACTGCACCTGTACACAGCCCATCTGAAATTTAGCCCACCCAACTACCTCATCCCTATATTGTTATTTATTTTGCTCTTTTGCACCCCAGTATCTCTATTTGCACATCATCTCTTGCACATCTAGCATTCCAGTGTTAATACTATTGTAATTATTCTGCACTATAGCCAATTTATTGCCTTACCTCCATAACTTGCTACATTTGCACATCTGTTGTATTTCTGACTTTGTTTTTTTTTACCCCATATGTAACTCTGTGTTGTTTTTATTGCACTACTTTGCTTTATCTTGGCCAGGTCGCAGTTGTAAATGAGAACCTGTTCTCAACTGGCTTACCTGGTTAAATAAAGGTGAAATAAAAATAAAAAAATAAAATAAAAAAAAGGATGGATGGGGCCATGTATCGCGAGATCTTGGCCAACAACCTCCTTCCCTCAGTAAGAGCATTGAAGATGGGTCGTGGCTGGGTCTTCCAGCATGACAACGACCCGAAACACACAGCCAGGGCAACTAAGGAGTGGCTCTGTAAGAAGCATCTCAAGGTCCTGGAGTGGCCTAGCCAATCTCCAGACCTGAACCCAATAGAAAATATTTGGAGGGAGCTGAAAGTCCGTATTGCACAGCAACAGCCCCAAAACCTGAAGGATCTGGAGAAGGTCTGTATGGAGGAGTGGGCCAAAATCCCTGCTGCAGTGTGTGAAAACCTGGTCAAGACCTACAGGAAACGTATGATCTCTGTAATTGCAAACAAAGGTTTCTGTACCAAATATTAAGTTCTGCTTTTCTGCTGTATCAAATACTTATGTCATGCAATATAATGCAAATGAATTACTTAAAAATCATACAATGTGATTTTCTGGAATTTTGTTTTAGATTCCGTCTCTCACAGTTGAATAGTACCTATGATATAAATTACAGACCTATACATGCTTTGTAAGTAGGAAAACCTGCAAAATCGACAATGTATCAAATACTTGTTCTCTCCACTGTAAGTGGACGCATGTGGCATTCTGCAACTTTTAGAAAAACAACTTTGTTTTGCCTGTTGTTTACACGCGTATCTGCCTTCTCATTGGCTAGAATGACCCCACCTGATCTCGTCTCCTCTCGTCTGCCTTCCATCTTTTATGTGTATTGATTTTTATAGCGGTTACTTGAACATTTTGTCAATAAAATAGGTAATATACAGTGAGGGAAAAAAGTATTTGATCCCCTGCTGATTTTGTATGTTTGCCCACTGACAAAGAAATGATCAGTCTATAATTTTAATGGTAGGGTTATTTGAACAGTGAGAGACAGAATAACAACAAAAAATCCAGAAAAATTGTTATAAATTGATTTGCATTTTAATGAGGGAAATAAGTATTTGACCCTCTCTCAATCAGAAAAATTTCTGGCTCACAGGTGTCTTTTATACAGGTAACGAGCTGAGATTAGGAGCACACTCTTAAAGGGAGTGCTCCTAATCTCAGTTTGTTACCTGTATAAAAGACACCTGTCCACAGAAGCAATCAATCAATCAGATTCCAAACTCTCCACCATGGCCAAGACCAAAAAGCTCTCCAAGGAAGTCAGGGACAAGATTGTAGACCTACACAAAGCTGGAATGGGCTACAAAACCATCGCCAAGCAGCTTGGTGAGAAGGTGATAACAGTTGGTGCGATTATTCGCAAATGGAAGAAACACAACAGAACTGTCAATCTCCCTCGGCCTGGGGCTCCATGCATGATCTCACCTCGTGAAGTTGCAATGATCATGAGAATTGTGAGGAATCAGCCCAGAACTACACTGGAGGATCTTCTCAATGATCTCAAGGCAGCTGGGACCATAGTCACCAAGAAAACAATTGGTAACACACTACACCGTGAAGGACTGAAATCCTGCAGCGCCCGCAAGGTCCCCCTGCTCAAGAAAGCACATATACAGGCCCGTCTGAAGTTTGCCAATGAACATCTGAATGATTCAGAGGAGAACTGGGTGAAAGAGTTGTGGTCAGATGAGACCAAAATCGAGCTTTTTGGCATCAACTCAACTCGCCGTGTTTGGAGGAGGAGGAATGCTGCCTATGACCCCAAGAACACCATCCCCACCATCAAACATGGTGGACAAACATTATGCTTTGGGGGTGTTTTTCTGCTAAGGGGACAGGACAACTTCACCGCATCAAAGGGACGATGGACGGGGCCATGTACCGTCAAATCTTGGGTGAGAACCTCCTTCCCTCAGCCAGGGCATTGAAAATGGGTCGTGGATGGGTATTCC
Organism: Coregonus lavaretus; assembly: GCF_964263955.1. Taxonomy (NCBI): domain Eukaryota; kingdom Metazoa; phylum Chordata; class Actinopteri; order Salmoniformes; family Salmonidae; genus Coregonus; species Coregonus lavaretus. The sequence continues at coordinate 24,297,163 of NC_140020.1, forward strand.
AGCATGACAATGACCCAAAACACACAGCCAAGGCAACAAAGGAGTGGCTCAAGAAGAAGCACATTAAGGTCCTGGAGTGGCCTAGCCAGTCTCCAGACCTTAAATCCAAAGAAAATCTGTGGAGGGAGCTGAAGGTTCGAGTTGCCAAACATCAGCCTCAAAACCTTAATGACTTGGAGAAGATCTGCAAAGAGGAGTGGGACATAATCCCTCCTGAGATGTGTGCAAACCTGGTGGCCAACTACAAGAAATGTCTGACCTCTGTGATTGCCAACAAGGGTTTTGCCACCAAGTACTAAGTCATGTTTTGCAGAGGGGTCAAATACTTATTTCCCTCATTAAAATGCAAATCAATTTATAACATTTTTGACATGCGTTTTTCTGGATTTTTTTGTTGTTATTCAGTCTCTCACAGTTCAAATAAACCTACCATTAAAATGATAGACTGATCATGTCTTTGTCAGTGGGCAAACGTACAAAATCAGCAGGGGATCAAATACTTTTTTCCCTCACTGTAATAGATAAGGCATATTTGTAGTGTGTCCAGTGTGTCATGCTGGCCTTGATGTGGTTGTTGACCAGCCCCTCGAAGCACTTCATGATGACAGGGATGAGTGCGATGGAGCGATAGTCATTTTGGCATTCCACCTTCATTATCTTGTGCACTGGGACGATGGTGGCTTCCTTGAAGCAAGTGGGGACTACAGCCTGCGACAGGGACAGGTTGAAGATGTCCGAGAAGACACCTGCCAGCTTGTCAGTGCACACTCTGAGGACGTGGCCAGGGATGGGCAGGAGGATTTGTGAGTTTTCATTCTCTTGATAGTTTTCCTTATGTCAGCCTCTGAGAGCGAAAGTACTTGGTCGTCCGGAGCAGCAAGAGCCCTCCTGGATAGCTTGATGTTGTTTGCCTCAAAGCGAGCATAGAATGTATTATGCTCGTCTGGGAGGGAGGCTCTGGTGGACACCACACAACTTGATTTGCCTTTGTAGTCCATTATAATCTGTAATCCTTGCCACATGCGTCACGAGTCTGATTTGTCATGTAGTGATTCAAGTTTTGAGTGTAATGTATTTTTTCATCCCTAATGGACTTGCAGAGCTCTAACGTGTTGCCAGATTTGAATGCTGCAGCACGGGCCTTCTGCATGGCACAGAGCTTTCCGTTAATCTATGGTTTTTGGTTGGGGTATGTTTGAATTGTTATTGTGGGTACAACATCATCAACACATTCCCTGATGAAACCCGTGACTGATGATGTATATTCCACAATGTTCTGACATTATCACACTGAATCAATATTAACATGATTAGCTCTTTGAAACAAAGGGCTTTGGATGTCTCTTGACAGGTGGTTTCATCGCAGAAACATTTAATATTCAGAGTGAAACACCTTTGTGACAAGATAATACATATGGGTGCAAACACACACACATACGCATGCACACACACACAAACACACACAAACACCTCCTCTGGCTCTAAATGGGTAGCTCTTGTCACCAAGGGAGGAGTGCAGGGACAGGGCTAATGACTACCATTACACTTTGGCAGAGCCTTTTAGTGTGTGTATGTGTGTGCGTGTGTTTGTGTGTGTGTGTGTGTGTGTGTGTGTTTTTGTGTGTGTGCTCCCATGTGTGTCTTATCAGTGACAGCACAGCACCATCCCAACTGTCCTCCCGCTCCCCCCCCCCCCCCCCCCCCCCCCCCCCCCCACACTCTGAAAACATATAGTCTCCCCTGTCAAATTGACCCTCCCCACCCCCCTCTCCCCTCTCCCCTCTCCCCTCTCCCCTCTCCTCGTCCACGTCCCCAAAATTTCTCAGAATTAGCCAGCAGCATACCACCCTACATCCCACTGCTGGCTGGCCTCTGAAGCTAAGCAGGGTTGGTCTTGGTAGGTCCCTGGATGGGAGACCAGATGCTACTGGATGTAGTGTTGGAGTGCCAGTAAGAGGCACTCTTACCTCTGGCCTATAAAAAAATTAAATAATCTGTGATTGGGGACATTTCTCTGTGTAGGGTACTGTCTTTTGGATGGGTTGTTAAACAGGTGTCCTGACTCTCTGTGGTCACTAAAGATCCCATGGCAGTTATCGTAAGAATATGGGTGTTAAATCCCAGTGTCCTTGCAAAATCTCCAATCTGGCCCTCATATCATCATGGCCACCTAATCATCCCCAACTTACAATTGGCTCATTCATCCCCCCTCCTCTCCCCTGTTACTATTCCCAAGGTCGTTGCTGTAAATGAGAACGTGTTCTCAGTCAACTTACCTGGTAAAATAAGGGTAAAAAAAAGAAGCTGTTAGCTCTGGTCTCACTTTAATGAAAGGAGCAAAAAGAACAGTCGTGGGCTTGGCTGGTAGTATAGCATGCTGCTATTTACTAGTCCCTCAGTGGCAATTACTTAGAGCCTGGGGAGGGCTTGTCCACTCTACAGATACACTGCCAATGACATGGATAAAGCAATAAATACTAGCATTAAGGCTAATAATGCCTTGTAGCTACTACATTTACATTTTACATTTTAGTCATTTAGCAGACGCTCTTATCCAGAGTGACTTACAGTTAGTGAGTGCATACATTTTCATACTGGCCCCCTGTGGGAAACGAACCCACAACCCTGGCGTTGCAAGCACCATGCTCTACCAACTGAGCTACAGGGGACTTAGTGGGGCTAATATCACCATTATACCCTTGCTAGTGATATATATTGTTACATACAGTGCAATGGTAAAGTATTCAGACCCCTTCACTTTTTCCACATTTTGTTACGTTACAGCCTTATTCTAAAATTGATTAAATTGTTTGTTTTCCTTATCAATCTACACACAATGCCCCATAATGACAAAGCAAAAACAGGTTTTTAGAAGAATAAATAAATAATAATAATAATGAAATATGATATTTACATAAGTATTCAGACCCTTTACATAGTACTTTGTTGAAGCACCCTTGGCAGCGATTACAGCCTCGAGTCTTCTAGGGTATGACGCTACAAGATTGGCACACCTGTATTTGGGGGGTTTCTCCCATTCTTCTCTGCAGATCCTCTCAAGCTCTGTCAGGTTGGATGGAGAGCATCGCTGCACAGCTATTTTCAGGTCTCTCCAGAGATGTTAGATCGGGTTCAAGTCCGAGCTCTGGCTGGGCAGCTCAAGGACATTCAGAGACTTGTCCCGAAGCCAATCCTTCGTTGTCCTCGCTGTGTGCTTAGGGTCATTGTCCTGTTGGAAGGTGAACCTTCTCCCCAGTCTGAGGTCCTGAACGCTCTGGAGCAGGTTTTCATCAAGGATCTCTCTGTACTTTGCTCCGTTCATTTGTCCCTCGATACTGACTAGTCTCCCAGTCCCTGCCGCTGAAAAACATCCCCACAGCATGATGCTGCCACCAACATTCTTCACCGTAGGGATGGTATTGGCCAGGTGATGAGTGGTGCCTGGTTTCCTCCAGACGTGATACTTGGCATTCAGGCCAAAGAGTTCCATCTTGGTTTCATCAGACCAGATTATCTTGTTTCTAATGGTCTGAGAATCCTTTAGGTGCCTTTAGGCAAACCCCAAACGGCTGTCATGTGCCTTTTACTGAGAAGTGGCTTCCGTTTGGCCACTCTACCGTAAGGGCCTGATCGGTGGAGCGCTGCAGAGATTGTTGTTCTTCTGGAAGGTTATCCCATCTCCACAGAGGAACTCTGGAGCTCTGTCAGAGTGACCATTGGGTTCTTGGTCACCTCCCTGACCAAGGCCCTTCTCCCCTGATTGCTCAGTTTGGCCGGGCGGCCAGATTTAGGAAGAGTCTTGGTGGTTCCAAACTTCTTCCATTTAAGAATGATGGAGGCCACTGTGTTCTTGGGGACCTTCAATGCTGTAGAAATGTTCTGTTACCCTTCCCCAGATCTCTGCCTCGACACAATCATGTCTCAGAGCTTAATGGACAATTTCTTCGACCTCATTGCTTGGTTTTTGCTCTGACATGCACTTTCAACTGTGGGACCTTATATAGACCGGTGTGTGCCTTTCCAAATCATGTCCAATCAATTGAATTTACCACAGGTGGATTCCAATCAAGTTGTAGAAACATCTCAAAAATGGCATCGTATACGGTGATAGTCAAGCTGAGGTTGCAAACAGATATTTTGATTAGCTAGGTAGCAAACATTACATAGCTAACATTAGCTTGCTTGTACAAAGTTCAGCAGCTAGCCTCTGTAGCTAGTCAGGTGAGCGCTACGTTAGGTGAGCGTTAACGTAGGCTAGGTAGGTAACCTACAAGCGAGGAATAGCAAGCTAGATTTGGCCAAGTAAGGTTTTTCCACATAAGGCTGAAGTCATCATGTGTAAACTTCTGATCTAGACACTTGCGTGTAATCGGAGCACAAACAAATATGCACGAATAAACTAAGTTAGCAAACGTCCTTGGCTGCTATGATAGCAAATTAACTTTAGCTAGCTAAGTAACCTTAGCCAACATAAGATTGTAACATTAGTTCATGCACCACAATAGATCATACTTTCTTACACAAAACATAACTAGTTAGTTCCATTAAGTTTAAAACCACCAATCTTTGGGAAACTGCCACGCTACTCATGTTCATTTGCATTGCACAGACTAAGCTACGGTAAGATGAGGTAGCTAGATTTCAGACAGTCCAAACACTGCAGTTAACTACTATAAATTTGAATGATTCAGAGAAGAACTGGGTGAAAGTGTTGTGGTCAGATGAGAACAAAATGGAGCTCTTTGGCATCAACTCAACTCACCCTGTTTGGAGGAGGAGTAATGCTGCCTATGACCCCAACAACACCATCCCCACCATCAAACATGGTGGAAAAATATTATGCTTTGGGGGTGTTTTTCTGCTAAGGGGACAGGACAACTTCACCGCATCAAAGGGACAATGGACGGGGCCATGTACCGTCAAATCTTGGGTGAGAACCTCCTTCACTCAGCCAGGGCATTGAAAATGGGTCGTGGATGGGTATTCCAGCATGACAATGACCCAAAACACACGGCCAAGGCAACAAAGGAGTGGCTCAAGAAGAAGCACATTAAGGTCCTGGTTTGGCCTAGCCAGAAAATCTGTGGAGGGAGCTGAAGGTTCGAGTTGCCAAACGTCAGCCTCTAAACCTTAATGACTTGGAGAAGATCTGCAAAGAGGAGTGGGACATAATCCCTCCTGAGATGTGTGCAAACCTGGTGGCCAACTACAAGAAACGTCTGACCACTGTGATTTCCAACAAGGGTTTTGCCACCAAGTACTAAGTAATGTTTTGCAGAGGGGTCAAATACTTATTTCCCTCATTAAAATGCAAATCAATTTATAACATTTTTTACATGCATTTTTCTGGATTTTTTGTTGTTGTTATTCATACTCTCACTGTTCAAATAAACCTACCATTAAAATGATAGACTGATCATGTCTTTGGCAGTGGGCAAACGTACAAAATCAGCAGGTGATCAAAAACTTTTTCCCCTCACTGTAATAGATAAGGCATATTTGTAGTGTGTCCAGTGTGTCATGCTGGCCTTGATGTGGTTGTTGACCAGCCCCTCGAAGCACTTCATGATGACAGGGATGAGTGCGATGGAGCGATAGTCATTTAGGCATGCCACCTTCATTATCCTGGGCACTGGGACAATGGTGGCTTCCTTGAAGCAAGTGGGGACTACAGCCTGCGACAGGGACAGGTTGAAGATGTCAGATAAGACACCTGCCAGCTGGTCAGTGCACACTCTGAGGACATGGCCAGGGATGGGCAGGAGGATTTGTGAGTTTTCATTCTCTTGAGAGTTTTCCTTATGTCAGCCTCGGAGAGCGAAAGTACTTGGTCGTCCGGAGCAGCAAGAGCCCTCCTGGATAGCTTGATGTTGTTTGCCTCAAAGCGAGCATAAAATGTATTATGCTCGTCTGGGAGGGAGGCTCTGGTGGACACCACACAACTGGATTTGCCTTTGTAGTCCATTATAGCCTGTAATCCTTGCCACATGCGTCACGAGTCTGATTTGTCATGTAGTGAATCAAGTTTTGAGTGTAATGTATTTTTTCATCCCTAATGGACTTGCAGAGCTCTTACCGTGTTGCCAGATTTGAATGCTACAGCAGGGGCCTTCAGCATGGCACAGAGCTTTCCGTTAATCTATGGTTTTTGGTTGGGGTATGTTTGAATTGTTATTGTGGGTACAACATCATCAACACATTCCCTGATGAAACCCGTGACTGATGATGTGTATTCAACAATGTTCTGACATTATCACACTGAATCAATATTAACATGATTAGCTCTTTGAAACAAAGGGCTTTGGATGTCTCTTGACAGGTGGTTTCATCGCAGAAACATTTAATATTCAGAGTGAAACACCTTTGTGACAAGATAATACATATGGGTGCAAACACACACACATACGCATGCACACACACACAAACACACACAAACACCTCCTCTGGCTCTAAATGGGTAGCTCTTGTCACCAAGGGAGGAGTGCAGGGACAGGGCTAAAATGCTAAAGTTGTCCATGATGAGATTAGAACACCCAACTTTTGGGTTCCTAGACATTTGTGTTATACGCTTATCCTTTCACCCCGACCGACCAACCGACCAACCAACCAACCAACCACCTACCCACCTTTGTTTTTGCTTTAAGTAACCTTCTGTCTTATGTAACCAGACCAAAAGTAACATATAATACTAAAACATTAACCCGGATTTACATATACTATGTTACATCTAATCTATGAGACCAGGCTGCAATACAGCATGTCACACATGCAGTGATTTTGATGTTGTTTTACCCTGGTGCAGCCCCTGCACTGACAACTTGTTACTTTTGCATGGTGACTTCAGAATTTTGGTGAACTCACTGAAAAGTAACTTGACAATGTTGATCAGTCAGCACAAATTTGGATTATATGAATGCAGGGGTGCAACTCTGGTTTTAAAAGTGGTGGGGACAACTAGCGGGGGGGGGGGGGGGGGGGGGGGGGCAGTGCCCCTGTGACAACAAGCTTGGACCCCCTTGTGGCCCCCCTAAATGCGGAGTCTGATAGAATTATCACAGAATAAATTTTTGCGATCATGTTCTTTTTTTTAGACAGTGGCAAAGCAGAACACTAAAGTAACCCAACACATTTTCTAGTGGGACTCCTTTATGCGGAACACAACAGTATCGTACCACATGGATCTGCACATTTTTTTCTATTCGGAAGTTGAAATAAATTTGACGCATATAATAAAGTTCAAGCAAGAAGAAGGAAATAAAGAGAGGTGAGCAAAATGTTTATATACGTTGTATTTGTAACATAGTTAACTATTAAATGCATTACAGAAGTGTAGCGTTAGATCAGCTAATGTTAACCTGGCCGTGTGTTACTTTCTTTGTGAATTAATTAATGAATTGGCTTGAATCCTGGGCTATGTATTCGTTTGCATTGATTTTGGTTTAGTTTTGTAGCTAATTCTAACAGTCAGGCATCGAAAATGTATGGCAATATGAAAAAGGATATAATATTTGATCAAAAATGCATGGTGCTGAGTGCTTTTACTTAAACCACACTCAGTAAATGCATTGTAATGTTAAAAGATTAGACATGAAAGCTAGCTACCTAGCAAGTAAATATTTTTCAGCAAATGAATGAATAAGCTTGGTCCCCATTGCTTTTGCTCTATAGTTCTCACCAACATGAAGATAAAAAAGGACATAATGTCCTTCTTCCAAAGAAAAGACAAGGCAGAAAGTCAGACAGTGAGAGCAGGAAGACTTGTCCATTGGAGAGTGAAGGCATAGTAGAGCAGGAAAGTGAGACAGATGAAGAGACTGAGGCTGAGGGGGATGTAGAGGCTGAGAGTGAGACACCAACAGGGGAGCCATGTGCGTCCACAAGCAGTGGACCATCCGGTTTGTGATGTTGAATAAATCTGTGGTTACTTGTAAAGCAGTGCAATTAGTCAGTTTATATGGTGTATGGAAATGTGTCTGTTTATGATTGAAATGAATGATCTAATTTAACATGCTATTGGGCTTGTGATATAGATATTTCAGAAGTTGTCTGATGGCTATGGTATGTGTCAAAAATTACAAAAAGAGATACTTTTAATTATAGCTTTTTTTATTTGACAGATATCAGCAAATCCTGGGAGGACCCACCAGTGCAGCCAGTGATGAACATGTACCCAGGAACTCTGATGGGGGACAGGAGGAGGAGCTTCAAGGCGGCCTGGTACCACATCCACCCCTGGCTTGAATATTTAAAAAAATCAGACTCTGTGTTTTGTTACGCCTGCAGGCATTTTAGCCCTCCCAAAGTGTCAGAGACTGTATTTGATTCAAAATTGGGTTTTAACAACTGGAAGAAGGCAACTTACAAAGAGGGGGGTTTTGCAATTCATGCAAGGTCTGAGCGGCACAAACAAGCAATGATTACATGGAGAGACTATCAGAAAGCTGTAAAAAGTAATGCAACACTGGTAAATGCCCTAAACAAGGAACACAACAAACAGGTTCAAGAAAATCGGGACTATATTAAAACAATAGGAGAAGTACTACTACTTACAGCCACACAAAACATTGCACAAAGAGGACACGATGAGTCTGATAATAAAGGGAACTTCATGGCAATCCTAGAAACAATAGCTAAGCATGACACAACTGTGAAAAAAAGGTTGACTTCCATTCATAATGCAAAGTACACAAGCAAAGGGATTCAGAATGAGGTTCTGAGTTGTTTGGCAGACATGGTTCGAACAAAAATTATAGAAGAAGTGAAAGACAGTGAGGACTTTAGCATAATGGCAGACAAAACAAAAGATGTTAAAAAAAAGGAGCAGATATCTCTAGTACTCAGGTACTATTTCAGTGGAGCTGTCCATGAGAGCTTCCTCCACTTTGAATCGGCTGATCGACCAGATGCAGCAGGGCTTACTGACAAAATCATACACATATTAGAAAGTAATGGTCTTGAATACAGAAACAACCTAGTAGGCCAAGCATATGACGGTGCTTCAGTTATGAGTGGCAAGCATTCAGGCGTCCAGGCACGCATTAAAGAACAAGCAAAGCATGGCTTTTACATCCACTGCAGTGTACACTGTCTAAACTTAGTTTTAGTGGATACAGTCAAAGCTGTCCCTGAGGTAGGACAGTTCTCCTTACTAGAAAGACTGTATGTCTTCACATCTGGGTCATATGTGCATCAAAAATGGTTTAGCGTACAAAGAGAGATGTACCCAGGTGAACCTAGAGAGCATCAGAGACTAAGTGACACTCGCTGGACATGTCGATATATGGCTCTACATACTATTATGGATAGATTGCCTGCCATTAAGTGAGTCCTGCAAGACATAGTCCAAGAACACAACGGTGACAGATCTGTTGAGGCACGAGGTCTGCTTGCACAGATAGATTTACAATTCATTGTGTGCCTTGTTACACTCCATAACGTTTTTGGAGAAGCAACATTTCTATCAGATATGCTACAGTCTTCATCACTTGACCTGTCAAAGGCTGTTGATTTAGTTGAAGCCTTAGTTCAAACTTTGAATGACTACAGGGATGAGTAATTTTTTTATGACTTATGGAATGAAGTGTTGAACACAGCTGAGCAATGTGATCCTGCAATACAGCCCCCTGCAAAACGACCAAAAAAGCTAAGCTCTCAATTTAATGGAGACTGTGTACTCAGTACAGTAGGTCAGATACAGAAATAAAGACAGTTTTCGTACAACCTTTTTCTACCCTGTCTTAGATCAGATGCTCAATGAGCTTAACAGACAGTTCTCTAGCAAAAACTGTGACGTAATGAATGGCATCCAAACTCTAAACTCCAAAAGTGATGCATTTCTCAAAGTGAAGTCCCTGTTTCCATTTGCTAGAATGTATGAATCAAATATTGAGGACTTGGGGCATGAACTACATCAGTTCAGAATAATTTTACAAAGGTAAATACAGATTGGCATGCAGAGACCCTCCAGTGTAGTAGAGCTAGCATTATTCATTGAGCCTCATAAAGAAGTTTTCTTTGAGCTATTTAAACTGCAAAATAGCTGTTTCAATCCCTGTTAGTACCGCTTCTTGTGAACTGAGTTTTTCTGCACTAAAGCTGGTGAAAACGTATCTTAGGTCCACAATGTCAGATGAGAGATTAAGCAATTTAGGCGTATGAAGTATTGAGTCAAGGAGGGAAAAGGCCTTGAATCTAGATGAATTTGCTGATCTTTTTGCAAGAAACCACAAAAACCGTAGAATACAGTTGATGTAACTGATACTGAATATGTAATAAAAATGTAATGTAAATGCAAATAATAAATTGTTGAATGATTATAATCATGGTCTTTTGCCTATTAATGCCTGCAATGCAGTGAAGAAAACGACATGACAACAATAATGTCTAATGTAACTGGCCCCTCTAACAGTACAACTGGCCCCAGCCTGGCCCCCCAGTTGAAATGGTCTAGAATCGCCACTGGTGGGGACATATTTTTTGAAATTATTATATACATTTTTATCCAGTCAGATAAACACTCCAAACAGCCTACCCGACCACTCGGAGGTGTCCGCATGGTCCTAAAGCACAGTGTTGCCTTGGTTTGTATCACAATCCAATGATAAAACTGGGGGGGACAAACATTTCAGAATGTAAGGGGGACAGTGAAAGTTGCGCCCCTGTATGAATGGCAAGACTGCAGGAGAAAGAGTTTATGCCGGAGCTGGAATTTATTCTACACATGTTTGAAACAGCGATGCTTCAGTTGAGTCTGGTAGCATGGCAGGTAGCAGCAATGGGTCAGTAACCGAAAGGTTGCTGCAACGAATCCCTGAGCTGACAAGGTCAAAATCTGTCGTTCTGCCCTTGAGCAAGGCAGTTAACCCACTGTTCCCCGGGTGCCGAAGACATGGATGTCGGGTAACCTCTACAGGATTGGTGTCCCTTATACGGGACAGTTGCGGCTCAATATGTGACTAGAATGATGTTGTAAACAACAGACTACTTTCCGGGACATAGACATGTCTTATATGGGCAGAAAGCTTAAGTTCTTGTTAATCTAACTGCAGTGTCCAATTTACAGTAGCTATTACAGCTAAAAAAAGACCATGCTATTGTTTGAGGATAGTGCACAATAACAAAACACTTCTATCACGGCAACTGGTTTGGTACATTCACCTCTGAGGGTAAATGATGTCCTTATATTCAGTAATCTTGCTCTGATTTGTCATCCTGAGGGTCCCAGTGATAAAATGTAGTGTAGTTTTGTTTGAAAAATCAAGTTTTATATTCAAATGTAGGAAGTGGGTTCTACAGTTTGACCTCTGGCTCCACACCCACCCTGCCCGGCCATCTAGATGTGTGACGGTTAGTGTCTTTTCTGTTGGGAAGCTAATGATCCATCATGTATGACATTCCTGGGAGTGTACAAACTTAAATTGTGTATTACCATAGCATTTTTGTATGTTCTCTATAGTTTTGTACTTGAAAACCAAAGTCGGCACATTTGGGAAACCTCCTGGCAGACATGATACAAAATATTCTGTAGTGATGTAATTCTTCACTGGATCAGTCTGAAACTTTGCACACACAATGCTGCCATCTAGTGGACAACATCTAAATTACATATAGAATCCAACATCACTGTCTGGTCTTTCTCTTGCATTTCAAAGATGATGCAACAAAAAAATAAATAGAAAACTCATGTTTTTTTGTTTGTATTATCTTTTTCCAGATCTAATGTGTTATATTCTCCTACATTAATTTCACATTTCCACAAACTTCAAAGTGTTTCCTTTCAAATGATATCAAGAATATCCATATCCTTGCTTCAGGTCCTGAGCTACAGGCAGTTAGATTTGGGTATGTCATTTTAGGCAAAAATGGAAAAAAAAGGATCCGAACCATAATCGATTAAGCTGTGTTTTTTTTAATCAACGATCGTTAACCTTGTGCTATAGACCCACGGTGAGCTCAATGAAAAAACACAGACCTACTGTTGTTGACCTTGGCAGAGTCTACTGTAATTCATTAGCTTCCCTGAACGCTATTGCTGCTGTAAACACACACACACACACACACACACACACACACACACACACACATGAACACACACTCACTTCAAATCAAATCAAATCAAATCAAATTTTATTGGTCACATGCGCCAAATACAACAGGTGCAGACATTACAGTGAAATGCTTACTTACAGCCCTTAACCAACAGTGCATTTATTTTAAACAAAAAAGTAAGAATAAAACAACAACAAAAAAGGGTTGAGAAAAAAAGAGCAGAAGTAAAATAAAGTGACAGTAGGGAGGCTATATATACAATAAAATAAAGTGACAGTAGGGAGGCTATATATACAGGGGGGTACCGTTGCATAGTCAATGTGCGGGGGCACCGGCTAGTTGAGGTAGTTGAGGTAATATGTACATGTGGGTAGAGTCAAAGCGACTATGCATAAATACTCAACAGAGTAGCAGCAGCGTAAAAAGGATGGGGTGGGGGGGCAGTGCAAATAGTCCGGGTAGCCATGATTAGCTGTTCAGGAGTCTTATGGCTTGGGGGTAGAAGCTGTTGAGAAGTCTTTTGGACCTAGACTTGGCACTCCGGTACCGCTTGCCGTGCGGTAGCAGAGAGAACAGTCTATGACTAGGGTGACTGGAGTCTTTGACAATTTTGAGGGCCTTCCTCTGACACCGCCTGGTATAGAGGTCCTGGATGGCAGGGAGCTTTGCCCCAGTGATGTACTGGGCCGTACGCACTTTACTACTGTACTCTTTTCTTCCAAACAATTCCTATAAGGAGAAGCAGTTTGCTATTGAATCGAGCAAGCAATCTATCCTACCACTCTGTCACAGTGAAGAATATTGAGACCCTGAAACTCTAGTGATGCACAAGACCTTCACCTCATGTTCCGAAAGCGTTTGAAAAGAAAAAAAGCTGTGAAAGTGACGTCTCTCTCTCTCTGTCTCTCTCTTTCTCTCTCCCTCTCTCCTTTATGGAGTGATCTAGACATTACAGGGGAATATGGTTGTCATGGGGAGGCTATTTTTCCTGGCCCCCCTAGGGCATGGTTCTGATTGGCCGTGTCTAAGCTCAGATCCCAGAGGTCAAACGGAACACTTCCCGTCCTATCAGGGTCAGTGGAACTATTATCTTTGTATCAGATGCCAGCCCACCCTCAGTGATGAAACTCAGCACAGCACAGGGAGAATATGCCTCAGAGAAAACACAATCAGGTAGTTAACATCCATCTTTTTTTCTCTCTCTCTCTCTCTCTCTCTCTCTCTCTCTCTCTCTCTCTCTCTCTTTCTCTCTAACCCTCTATCTCTCCTTTGCTCCTTCCCTCCCTCTCTTATCTCTTTCTCTCTTATCTCAAATTGAGTTCACTCTGTGACAGGGAAAGCTGAGGTATTTTCTGACCTTTAGAGATGCTGAAAACAACCTGACAACCTTAAAGGAGAAACCCACGCGGTGAGGCTTACATGCGAAGGCTATGTTATTGCAGGTGCAGATAAAGCTCAAGTACAGGACTAAAGTATAAAGTCATGTCCTTACTGGAATAGTACTGGACTGTTAAGGTAGTATCTTGATTCACTCACTGAGGCTTTGGCTTGTGTGTAGGTTTTATGCTCAGAGCACTTCATATTAAAACTCAGGCATGAATGTGACCTCACCCTCTCCACAGCAGGATAAACAGCATCTCTCTCACTGCGTGCCTCGTTCCAGGGGTCTGAACATTCCAGGGTTCTCATCATTCCGGGGGTCTGAAGACTGGTCTTTGAAGGCTGGGAGAGGGAGACTGCAGGGGTCCTAGTACAGTCCCAGTACAGTCCCAGTAGACACAGAAACTACACAGAGGCCTGACATAGACATAGACATGTTGTGCTAATAACGAGAACCCTTTAAAGTCAGCTGAACCCTACAGCCAATCTGGCAACCCAACAACGCTGCAACCTACACTATATGGCTATCCTGGCATGGTAGATAGCCATGCTGGACAGGAAAAAAGTGGCAAAAATCACAATTGCTTATTTACGGATTAGTTAAAGTTGGGGCAAGGATTAAAACGACATCTAGATTTGAGTGATTTGTAGGTCAGATAGAGACTGTCTCTGCAGTCATTCTGGTGCATAAAGATATGGTTTGGCGTGTATCCCAGTTGGGTCTCCATTAGGGCTGCACAATAGACAGCAATAGTAATGGGGTCTTTTTGTAGGCACTAACTCCACCATGGTTCATTGGGCAAAGCCTATGGGCAAATGAATGGAATGTTTGTAAGGTTTTTGGATAAATGCCGAAAATAAGGTCTGTGGTAAACACAGGCTTAGGAGATCTATACGTTTTGTTCTATGAGATAATCTTCATCAGCTAACATCACTTTTATGAAAATGTTGAAGCATTTATGTAATAAAAAAAACCACATAAAAGGCTTCATAATTCATAAAGGTCATGTTAACTGAGTGATGTTATCTCATAGAACAAAACCTATAAGATCTCCTAAGCCTGTGTTAACCTCAGACCTTATTTTTAGCATTTATCCCAAAACCCTATTCTTTCCCCATTCATTTTCCCCATAGGAATGGCTGAACGAACCAGAGGTAACTCATTTCCGTTTTTTAGGACTACAAACAGGCGAGCTCTATTAATCTAATTTTAATCTAATTTCAATACTTACATGTGCAATATCCATATCACAAGAGGCTGCAATTTTTTTTCAATGCCATGAATGTAACATTCAAGTATAATAAGGGTCCCCTGGGAAACTCTGTTCAACACTTTGGTTCCTACCCTGTCACAACAACTTCTACTGTACCTGTCTTTTTCATTAGTTGTCATGCCAATCACCACCAAATGTTTACTTCTGTCGACTGTGACTGTGAGTGCCCCATCAATCCGCAGAGCAACAGTCACAACAGATTACCTGAGACAGATTAACTGAATTTCTCTCTCTGAATGGGAGTAATGACTGTCTGTTCCATCAGGGCTGAAGCCATATAAATAAAATCCATATAATGGTCATCCCCATTTAAAGTCAATTAAGTCCATTCTAGGGGTTCCATTTCTATGGCATGGACCATTCTCAGGCACACAGATACATTTTCTTAAGCCTGTGTACTGTTCTTGGAAGTGAAGTCTTTCAGATCATGTTTCTTCAAGACCTCCAATAGAACACCTGAAGACCTGAAATAGAGAGTATTAGGGATTCTGTTTGGCTTGATGTAGTGTACTGTACTGTATTAGCTACCTCCCCCCAATCCACCAGGGTAGCTTCAAGTACAGTGTGTTTTCTTGTCTGCCTTTCAGATTTCTAAAAGTTAGATACTTTTATTTTACCTTTGCTGAAAGTACATATTTGTTAACCTTTGCGGAGAGTTATTAGGCTATTGTGAATGTGTTTCTACTGTTAGGAGGGCAATCTATCTATGATTGACTGAGAAGGAAGTATATAGGGAGTTGAGTGGACTCTCTCCAGTTCGTGGCGCTTCGTTTACATCCATTGGACAGGTTCCCCATAGAAACAGCTGCCTCAGTAGAAAGAGCAACCTGGCAGTCAATGACTGTACCAGCATAGAACATAGAGTAGCAAGGACCAATCTACAGCTAGACACTTTTCAAAGGTTATTATACTTTACAAGAGTGGTTTTTGTGTGTGTGTGTGTGTGTGTGTGTTTGTATTTGTGCGTGTGTGTGAAGGAGAGAAAGTGAAAGAGCGAGAGAGAGAGAGAGAGAGAGATAATCAATATTAGCATGAACACACACGTACGCTCACTCACAAGTTCACTCACGTAGGATACAAAAATAATTGCAATTCCACATGTATATTCCTTGTGCATGTCTACTTGGATTGCATTGGTAAAACACCTGGATTTAGCTAATCAAATGGTAATGATTTCCCCCCTGCAGCACACTAAGTATAAATTCTACCACTACAGCAATTCAATAACACAACACATTCAATCATAATGGCGGAGGCAGTTCCTTATTGATATTTTCCTCACATAAAGAGCTACATGTTCCCTTGTAGAGGAGGAAGCTTTGAAGTAGTTCTTTGAGGTTAAACTTCAAAAGAAAAGAGGGGGAAAGATGAAGGTAGAGAGTAGAGGAGAGAGAACCCTCACCAAACAGACAATCACACACTCTACTGATTAGCAATGTACACACGTACCCACAAGTACGCACACAAGAACCCGCACATGCATGAACACACACAAATGAACAAACGCAGAGTTCAATATGTCTGTTGGAAAAGTGAAATTCTATTCATGTTAAGTGGATCCAAATGCCTTCAGTAGACTGGATCAATCAATTTGTAAAGTGTGAATGTTTAGCACCTATTGTGTATAGCTATCACCTCTCTCTCTCATATCTTCTCTGCGGTTGAGAGGAGTTTTAAAGCCTGTTCTCTCTCTCTCTGGCTGGAGAAATCAATGCACATACACTGGACAGTCTGGCCTAATGGTGTCAATGCCTTTTAGAGCTCGGCTATATGCTATTAGATAAGGAAAGCATACCTTTTTAATTGTTTCAATTAGTTTTTCCTCTCTTTCTTTTTCTATATTGGTTTATCCCTCTTTTAACCTTTACTGTTCCAGTAAACTGTGTTTGTGTGTGTGTGTGTGTGTGTGATTTCACACCCCTTACCCTTGAGGTTCAGAGTCTAATCAACACACTCCTCTCTTCATTTTATTTGTGCTTTTCCACACTCACCTGTTCTTCTCACATACTGTATGTCTGTCACCAATGATACATTTGGGAACCACATCTAAATGGTGACTGAATTAGAGTGTTCAAGTGACAGACAGGGGATTCAATTTAGATTTATCTGATGGTATGCACGCATGGTTGAATCACATGAATTATTAGAGCGCTACAGCGGGATAACTGTATGATTAGGTATCATTATGCAGACTCTGCTCTCTGTGTGCACTGACATACAACAGTTTGAACCGGAGGAGACTTAAATAACGTTTACCACAGGAGGCTGCTGAGGGAGAACGCCTCATAATAATGGCCAGAACGGAGCAAATGGAATGGCATCAAACACCTGGAAACCATGTGTTTGATGTATTTGATAGCATTTCACTATTTCCGCTCCAGTCATTACCACGAGCCCTTTCTCCCCAGTTAAGGTGCCACTAACCTCCTGTGGCATTCACCCAAATCAAAACATGACTTACAGTCCTTACTTTGAAAGTATATGGATTAGATGACTGTAATCCACACATCAGATTTGTATACTTTGTTTGGATTGCTTTTTGGATTTGTTTACTTCCATTTACTAATGTATAAATGGTTAAGGGTTGAGGATATATTGAAACAACAAAGTATTTTCTACAGTCTTATTCCACCCACCCTAGACTGCATCGTAAAGTACAACAACACCGTAAACACAATGTGACTATGCCATCTGTTCAGTGCGGAGCTAAGAAAATAATCTATTTAATTTCCCTCATGGCTGCAGGTGCTATGATTTATCTAATCTAGAGAGAGAGACTTCTAAAGTAGAGAAATGCAGACCTTCAGAATGAGATAAATCCACCTTACCGCATCTTACTGCACGGCCTGCTGTGCTGATGCTCCGTGGAATAAAGAGAGGGAAGGCAGCTTTGGCTTTAATCCACTGTCTTAGCTCAGAGGAGCCCTACGTACTCACAAGTATGCACGCATGTACGCACACCACACACACCACTACTGCCCAACCAGCCCCTACACTACCTGCCTGTCAACATCATAGAAATCTAATCTATTTCTATTGCCAACATATCCTCACCTCCTGGTGTGTGTTTGAACTGTGTGTGTGACAGTACAGTGCCCCCCTGGTGTTTCCTCTCAGAGAGATTGCTTTTTGTGTTCACGTAACAACGCTGGTAACTATAGATTGTGTTTATTTCTCTTCCTCTCTCTCTACTTCCCTCTCTCGCTTTACCCCTCTCACTCTCTTCTCTCTCTCTCTGTCTCTCTCTGTCTCTCTCTGTCTGTCTCTCTCTCTCTCTCTCTCTCTCTCTTCCTCCTCCTCTCTCTCTCTCTCTCTCTTCCCCCCCTCTCTCTCTCTTTCTCTCTCCCTTCCTCCTCTCTCTCTCTCTCTCTCTCTCTCTCTCTCTCTCTCTCTCTCTCTCTCTCTCTCTCTCTCTCTCTCTCTCTCCCCCCCTCCTTATTTCTCACACATGCATGCACAAACCCAAATACATAATACAGTATTTATGCAGTAATATACACAGTAAGAATACATCTACTCATTTCCCCTCCACCATTAAGGCTCTCTACCAGAGGGGTGACGGGTGCAGCTGCTAGCGCCACACCTTGCATTTCCAAAAAGGGGAGGTAATGCTAGAAGACAAGAGTTGCTGCTGAGTTCAACCAGGAGAATGTGCTCTGTGTTTAGAAACAGCATGATAGCTTTGAATTGGGCTTGACATCTTCTAGCGGTGAGTGTGTCTTAACAAGGCCTATGTCAGTGGAGCCATGCTGGGCTGTCAGAGTGGGAGGGAAACTAGTGGATCAGTTCACTACTGGGATAGGACTGGCACGTTCTCCTGGCACTAGCCAGGGAGACACACACATGCATGCAAGTGTATACGTAGACAGATGCATCTGTGTTCATATATGCTGTACATACACACATGTACATACAGGTAACTGCCAAAATAATGGAAAGACTTGAGTAAATGAGGGATGCAGAGTATATTGAAAACCGGTTCTTCCACACATGCTTAGGATCATGCATAAAAATGCTGGGCAGGCCATTATTTTGGCAATGCCCCCATAGGATGACAATGTCCCCATCCACCAAGCAATGAATGGTTTGAGTGGCTACTGAATAGTTTGATGAGCATAAAAACGATATAACCCATGAGCCATGGCCATCTCAGTCACCAGATCTCAACCCAATTGAACACTCTGGAGTGGCGCCTGAGACAGCGTTTTCCACGGTCATCAACAAAACACCAAATAATAGAATTTAATGTGGAAGAATGGTGTCGCATCCCTCCAATAGAGTTCCAGAATCTACACCAAGGTGCATTGAAGCTGTTCTGGCTCTTGGTGACCCAATGCCCTATTAAGACACTTTATGTTGGTGTTCCCTTTATTTTGGCAGTTACCTGTACATATTAGAGCACACATATGCACAAACACAAAGAGTTGAAACGGTGTGTCATCTATATGTGCATCAAGGCCTTTTCCCTCATCCGGAAGAAAGTGAAAAAGAGAGAGATGGAGAAAGAGATGTGAGTTGGACAGAAAGTGGGAGTGAATCAATGTCTGAGTGAAGGGAAATCAGAGGAGATATTTGCACAACACAACAAATTGATGGGTAGAAAAAGAGTCGTGAAAGAGCCGGAGAAAAAGCTATTAAATGTGCCAGTCCTACTGTACAACACCAACAATGAGTCTCACGTGGACGTTGATTAAGGCAGCCCCCTTCACCTCTCTGATTCAGAGGGGTTGGGTTAAATGCGGAAGATACATTTCGGTTGAATGCATTCAGTTGTACAACTGACTAGGTATCCCTCTTTCCCTTTTCCAATGGCACCCTATTCCCTATAGAGTGCATTATATAATGAATAGGGTGCCATTTGGGATGCACACAAAGCATTCTTGCAGTAATTAAGTGCACAGCAGTTTTGCTACAGCTCCATTCTGAGTGAGTAATGTATTTCAATAATGATGTTGGCCCAAACGGTTTGTTGTCATGGTCTGGGAATTGATCTATTCAATGCTGACCACTCTGACTGGGCTAAACTCTGCATACTTCCTCAGTCTGCCCAGACATGGCGTTAGGTCTACACTGTGTGTGTGTGTATTCAGCTCTTTGAGTGTGTGTGTGTGTGTGTTCGCGCAGGTATTTGTGAATGTGTCTGCAATTGCGTGAGTAAATGTGTGTGTGGAGTTGGCTACTCTCTTCCTGCTTACTGAGGTGGTTTTCAGTAGCAGCTCTGGTCCCTGAGGCTCTCACTCTACCCAGAACACAATGGCTAAGGCAGAGGCAGCAAGTTGATTAGCAAACAACCATTTCCTCTGTCTGTCTGTCTGTCTGTCTGTCTGTCTGTCTGTCTGTCTGTCTGTCTGTCTGTCTGTCTGTCTGTCTGTCTGTCTGTCTGTCTGTCTGTCTGTCTGTCTGTCTGTCTGACTGGCTGTTTTTCTGGCTGGCTGGCTGGCTGACTCTGTCTGTTTGTCTGTCATGCCATCCGTCCGTCTGACTAGCTGGCTGGATGGCTGTCTGTCTGGC
Organism: Coregonus lavaretus; assembly: GCF_964263955.1. Lineage (NCBI taxonomy): Eukaryota > Metazoa > Chordata > Actinopteri > Salmoniformes > Salmonidae > Coregonus > Coregonus lavaretus. Next base: position 24,317,376 of record NC_140020.1, read on the forward strand.
TGGCTGTCTGTCTGAATTCTCCAGTCAGGCTGGTTGAACTGGGGAGGAGAGGTCTGTGAGGGAATAGTTTTCAGCAACATGGACAGCAACTGCTGCCACAATGCGTCATGTATACAGCTCAGGCACTGTATACCATGCACTCTATCAGAGACAGCTTCAAGTGGGCTCACATACACCATCCTTTACCTTGTGAATGAATTTCTCTTAATTGATTGATTGATTGATTAGTTGATATAAGTGATTGATTTTCTGTCTCCTATCACAGTGATCATTGGCCCTTTCTGGTGACTTTCTGTGGACAACATCTGCCGAGACACTGATCTCAGAACAGAGGACCTACCAGCTGTCATGAACATCAGAGAGCTATGGCGTGCCATCATGTGGCGTATTACACCGACATAAGCAAGTAAGCAACTTCTGTACTTATTGTAAAAATAGCTCAAACCTTGCCACATCACTCTAAATCACAAACACAAATCCAAAGAACAAAATCATGTTTCCAGGCCATCCTGAGAATGGAACCACAATCCCAGCCTTCCTGTCATACAGTCAATACAAGCACTCACAACATCTTTTCTGCTTAATTGGCTACTTTTGCTTTCTGAATAAAACACTGTACAGACACTTTACCAGGAAAAAACACAACAGTGCAGCATTAGGTGTATGTGCCAAATAGCACCCTATTCCCTACATAGTGCACTACTTTTAACCAGAATCTTATGGGCCCTATATAGGGAATATGGTGCCTTTTGGGACTCATAATAGATGTGGATGTTTTCCCCCCGGTCTGGGCCTTCCTAATATTGGCTCCCAGCTACAGTTAGTGGTAATGTGAGGAAATAGGGCTGTCCCTAGGGTTGGTTAGAGTAGAGTAGCACATTACCGCGCTCTCTCTCCAGACCTCCATTCTCTCTCATTAGCCCTCTCTACTCTGGCTTGATGCTTGGTGTTTACAGTCCACTTCTCTACTGGGTAACACTCTATTTGGATAGTCCATCCGTAGATGCTCTATGGACTAGCTACAGACTATCAGTAATATTTCAACTAACTATCTACCAACCCTAACCCTAGCTCTAACCCTAACCTTAACCCTTATCCTAACCCTAAACTGAACCCTTACCCTAACCTTAGCCCTAATCCTAATCTTAAACCTTACCCTAACCCTTATTCTAAACCTAACCCTAACCCTAACTTTATACCCTTAGAACAAAAGGTGCTATCTAGAACCTTAAAGGTTTCTTCGGCTGTCCCCATAGGATAATCCTTTTTGGTTGCAGGTAGAAACATTTTGATTCCAGGTAGAACCCTTTTTGGGACAGCCAAAGAACCTGCAGTTGCTTATCAACAGATAGTCATTCTATCAACAAACTATCTATAGAGCATCTACAGATGGAAAATCGGGACTATCCAAATCAAGTGTGACCCTCTACTGTTCTACCATAATGGCCCTCTACTGACAACGTTCTCTGAACTGTAACATGTCATGATGCACACTTCCGGAAGCTTCTAGAACTCATTATGATGTCCCAGAAGAGGTCAAGGTGAGAGGTTGGGGTGAACGTAGAGAGCGAGAGAAGAGGGTGATACTGGAAGAGGAGGATGAGAAGGAGGCGTGAGAAAGGGGATTGGTTGTATGGAAATTGGGTGCATTTATGCAAAGTCTATTGATTTGACAACAGGCGAGACGTTAGTCTCTGTATTCACTCCAGTGGGATGTGTACAAAATGTCATATGTCATTGATTTCCAATAGTGTCCTCAACCAAGGTAGTGTGTGTGTGAAAAACACTCACAGAAAGAGAGGAAGTCACAATTCATATTACATCACTAATGACACGCACGAGGAGGGAATTCCAACTGTATGTTGTACTTACAGTAATACCAAACATAAACATGGCTGATTTAGTATTGGGTGAAGGCAGCTATATATCTTCTAGGACCATATCATTACAACACACAGCGTGAGGTCGGCCACCTCTACCCAGTGCTTTTGATTTCAGTGATTAATTCCTTATTCCCTATTCTAGCAAAAATATAGAGATTGCTTGACGTCTCGCCAAGACTTTAAAAAGCCAAGCAGGAAATCAGAGCTACTCAGGTTAACTGTAGGTTTAGACTGTTGGCTGCTTTAACCTTCCTGTTCTCCTGTCCTGGCTCGATTCATGGGGATACTATACAGTATGTTAATATCCAGGGTTGGATCCAGTCGATTTCATTTCAATTCAGTATGAAGAATCAAATCAAGAATAGAAAAATTTATCATTAAATTGAATTTCTAGACTCTAGCATTTCGTTCCTTTCCAAATTGGTTTAGACATGATTCTTCCGCCCCCTGGCTGAGTATAGAGATAAATACTGATCTGGACTGATCTGTATAATATATAAACAACTTTTGGAAAGTTCATATTCTGAGCTAACTATTAAACAAATATGGTCCACAGATGTTATTATTTTTACTCCTTTTTCTCCCCAATTTCGTGGCATCCAATTGGTAGTTACAGTCTTGTCCCATCGCTGCAACTCCCGTATGGACATGGGAGAGGCGAAGGTCGAGAGCCATGCGTCCTCCGAAACACAACCCAACCAAGCCGCACTGCTTCTTGACACAATGCCCGCTTAACCCAGAAGGCAGCCGCACCAATGTGTCAGAGAAAACGCCATATACCTGGCGACCGTGTCAGCGTGCACTGCACCCGGCCCGCCACAGAAGTCGCTAGTGTGCGATGGGACAAGAACATCCCTGCCGGCCAAACCCTCCCCTTAGCTGGGCCAATTGTGCGCCACCTCATGGGTCTCCCATCCGCGGCCGGCTGCGACAGAGCCTGGACTCGAACCAGGATCTCTAGTGCCTTAGACCACTGCGCCACTCAGGAGGCCATGGTCCAGAGATCTAATTGAATCTGAACAACCCTTTAACTGGAACAGAATATGGAAAAATATTAGTTTGGCATCCCGTAATCCGAACCATGAACATTTTAAGTTTGTTCACAGACTGTATTTAACACCAAGGAAATGTTTTACAATTAAATTGGCCCCATATCCCAACTGTAAATCTGGTAGGCACATTCCTTCATATGATGTGGGAGTGCCCTGCAGTTAAATGCTTCTTGGACAAAGTTAGAAAATAAATGTCGAAGTGCATGAATGTAAATATTCAATGCTTTGTTCTATGTTAATTAACAATGATAGCTCCTTGAATCTGTAAATAAATCAGAGACAATTACTACTGGCAGGCAACACTGCCGCAAAAAAAGAAGTGGGCTCTTAATGCGAATCACCTCACTCCCAATTCTCCAGTGGATACAGTTACTATTAGAAGTTATAATATTAGAATTATCGACTACATTTATTGTTACTTTTTGGCTCTGTGTTATGATCATGGTGATCAATGCTTTGTATTTGTGTACCTTCTTTGTGTATGTTTTTCTTCTTCTTTGTGAATGGCAGCCCCCCCCCCCCCCCCCACACAACAAGAAAACGAAATCAATTATAAAGATTTGGTCACTAATAAATAATAGAAAATGTTTATTTGAAGATAACTAGCTATTGAATTGAATGTTGAATTCATCCCTCAGAAATTAATATTCTTAAAATATAGCCCAACCTCTAAATTTTAATGGTTCCAACATGCTTGCTCCTCTTCAGCAATTTCATTTGACACTTCACTCTCTGCTCCTTCTTTAAAGTTACTGTTACCCATGACAGTTTCTTCATTTATTTACACCTTTCAAAAGCTTCCTACTCTTTTCAGATATCCACAACAACAACAAAAACAACAGCCTAATGGTGATGAATTGTTTAGTTTTTTTTAAATAGGTAGTGGATAGAGGGTGATGTGCATTTGGTCATCATCACAGGAGAGAATAGGAGAGGAGAGTAGCTAGTTTCAAGCTTTAACGTCATGATAAGACCACATTACACCATGGGTAGCTCTTTCTCACACACACATACACAAACACACACACACACACACACAGCACACTAAGAGTCTAACACAGGGAAAATAGCTCAGAATTAGCTCAGCATGACTCTGAAGCTCTCTCTGCCCAGTGGTTTGACTTTGTAAGCCAACTAAACTGTGTGAGCCAGCTAACAGTCCATAACATCAGTGGAAGGACTATTTGTGTATGGAATGTGTGGTGAGGCATTTTTAGGGATTGTAAACTTCATCTGTATACGACCCCAATTAAAGTAGGGCTGAAATTAGATGCATTGATGTCAACACACGACTTTCACTAAAGTTTGAGTATTATATGTGTGTGTCTCAAGTATGCCCTAGTCCTTGTAATTTCAGACACATGCCATGTCTTAAGTGTGGGATTTATCTTATGGTATGGAGGGTAAGAGTCATTGGGCAGCCCCCTGATGTGGTAAATGTGATTCCCTCTTTGTCCACCTACTGTACTCTTCCATTACTATTAGACATACATGGACCACTGCTTCCGTTTATAAGGACTACTACTTCCATTATAAGGACCACTGCTTCCATTATAAGGACTACTACTTCCATTATAAGGACTACTACTTCCATTATAAGGACTACTACTTCCATTATGAGGGCTACTACTTCCATTATAAGGACTACTACTTCCATTATGAGGACTACTACTTCTATTATAAGGATTACTACTTCCAATAAGGTTCTGAGCAAAAAGGCTGTGAAAGCTGCTGTTTCCAGGTACTTCACATTGGACGCCTCCACAATCGATTTCCTGAGCCATTATTTCTATGGTTTTACCTCCCTACTCATGCTCTGCACACGTCACACACTAGCAGGCACACACACACACACACAGACACACAGACACACACACACACACACACACAGACACACAGACACACACAGACACACACAGCCACACACACACACACACACACACATACACATACACACAAATAGACACACCCACACACATACACAGAGACACACACACACACAGGTCTGCTCCATACATGAGCAGCACGCTATGGATAGCCAGGTGTGAGGGCTCTTCAGTGAAGGTACTTCCATTAGCGTTCCCACTGAAGAGGGCTGCTGTAAAGATAGATCTATATAAATACATCAAGGCAATGTAAAGATAGCATGGCTGTGTTGATGAACACAGAAGAGGTATACTCTTGTGCTGGGGACTCTGCACAACACTTGACTCCATTATATCGGCTGGACCAGGCTCATACCTATTTCTAATG
>NC_140020.1:24322763-24373976 GCF_964263955.1 Coregonus lavaretus
AAAATGTGGGTTGGGACAAGCATGCATTGGCAGGCAAGCTGCAGAAGGGTGAGCCAGCTACAGTGGGGAAAAAAAGTATTTAGTCAGCCACCAATTGTGCAAGTTCTCCTACTTAAAAAGATGAGAGAGTCCTGTAATTTTCATCATAGGTACACGTCAACTATGACAGACAAATTGAGGGAAAAAAATCCAGAAAATCACATTGTAGGATTTTAAATGAATTTATTTGCAAATTATGGTGGAAAATAAGTATTTGGTCACCTACAAACAAGCAAGATTTCTGGCTCTCACAGACCTGTAACTTCTTCTTTAAGAGGCTCCTCTGTCCTCCACTAGTTACCTGTATTAATGGCACCTGTTTGAACTTGTTATCAGTATAAAAGACACCTGTCCACAACCTCAAACAGTCACACTCCAAACTCCACTATGGCCAAGACCAAAGAGCTGTCAAAGAGGCTGGGAAGACTGAATCTGCAATAGGTAAGCAGCTTGGTTTGAAGAAATCAACTGTGGGAGCAATTATTAGGAAATGGAAGACATACAAGACCACTGATAATCTCCCTCGATCTGGGGCTCCACGCAAGATCTCACCCCGTGGGGTCAAAATGATCACAAGAACGGTGAGCAAAAATCCCAGAACCACACGGGGGGACCTAGTGAATGACCTGCAGAGAGCTGGGACCAAAGTAACAAAGCCTACCATCAGTAACACACTATGCCGCCAGGGACTCAAATCCTGCAGTGCCAGACGTGTCCCCCTGCTTAAGCCAGTACAGTCCAGTACATGTCCAGGCCTGTCTGAAGTTTGCTAGAGTGGATTTGGATGATCCAGAAGAGGATTGGGAGAATGTCATATGGTCAGATGAAACCAAAATATAACTTTTTGGTAAAAACTCAACTCGTCGTGTTTGGAGGACAAAGAATGCTGAGTTGCATCCAAAAACACCATACCTACTGTGAAGCATGGGGGTGGAAACATCATGCTTTGGGGCTGTTTTTCTGCAAAGGGACCAGGACGACTGATCTGTGTAAAGGAAAGAATGAATGGGGCCATGTATCGTGAGATTTTGAGTGAAAACCTCCTTCCATCAGCAAGGGCATTGAAGATGAAACGTGGCTGGGTCTTTCAGCATGACAATGATCCCAAACACACCGCCCGGGCAACGAAGGAGTGGCTTCGTAAGAAGCATTTCAAGGTCCTGGAGTGGCCTAGCCAGTCTCCAGATCTCAACCCCATAGAAAATCTTTGGAGGGAGTTGAAAGTCTGTGTTGCCCAGCGACAGACCCAAAACATCACTGCTCTAGAGGAGATCTGCATGGAGGAATGGGCCAAAATAGACAAAAAGACTTACAGAAAACGTTTGACCTGTGTCATTGCCAACAAAGGGTATATAACAAAGTATTGAGAAACTTTTGTTATTGACCAAATACTTATTTTCCACCATAATTTGCAAATAAATTCATAAAAAATCCTACAATGTGATTTTCTGGATTTCTCATTTTGTCTGTCATAGTTGACGTGTACCTATGATGAAAATTACAGGCCTCTCTCATCTTTTTAAGTGGGAGAACTTGCACAATTGTTGGCTGACTAAATACTTTTTTTCCCCATGTGAGAGGGTTTATCTACTGTTCTCTCGTTAGATTTGAGCTCATCTTGCTCTGGATAACATTAGTTATTGATATTGTTGTTGTTAATGTGCATAGGCAACTGAGGGAGAGAGAGCCTTCCTTTTCATGGTTGTTTGATCAATAGGACTGTAAAGTTTTCAAATGTAAAAGGACTCCCGTGGTATTTACATATTTGCAGAAATCCATTAAGATGTATTTTGTGGCTTTTGGCGAATGCTTTCTAATAATCTGAAGTTGCGCTGTTGACACAGCCTGTAAACACACAGTCCAGTTCAAAGTGAATGATGGCAGGCCCCTGTGACAAATGGCTTATTTGCATATAGGCCTTCTGTAGCTCTGATTGGCAATAGCGCACCGGTCTGTGTCGAGTCTGGTCCTGGACAAGTTTTTATTAGGATTTATTTACTGCAGTGTCTATTATTTGTCCAAATTTATGGCCGCTTTCCAACTCTATATTGCTATAAAATTTTCACAATTGCTTTACTCTACGTCATTCCCAAACATTCTATGAAAGTATGAAAACGTGAAAATGACCATATCTAACTGGTCGCTTGTCCTGGGGGTGATGTGAACAGATTTTAATAAGATTGCATGTTGCTAAAACGCTGTCAGTTCTATTTTAAACATAGTATCTAGTTCAGTGGTATTCAAACCTTTTCAGCGGGGACCCCATTTTTACCACCAGAATTTCTGGGGACCCCATTTTTTTCATAAGAATTACATCAACAAATAACCTTAAATTCATTACATTTTCATCTCTTATCAAAATGGAAAGAAACCAATTAATACATTTACTCAATAAAATAAAAACATTCAAATTACCTTTCTCAAAAATGTTTGTATATTGTCCCATACAATAATTTGTACTCTTCTGTTCTTAAAAAAATATTATAATATTTGGCAAGCCCACTGCAGTTCCCCCACGACCCCGACTTTGAATACCACTGATCTAACGGATGGATGATTCTGCACAACTTCCTTGCAGGCAGATGAATAACAGGCTGCAGAACATATTCCCCGTTGGTAACTGCTCTATAGACCTCCATTTCAAAACTACTCTTGACATGATTGGCTACTGAGTAAGGTCAGGGGTCACGTATAACAGTGCAGCCAGCCATGATGTATGATGGATGTCAGTGAGAGTGTCAGTGCTGTGACTTTAACCTCCCCCTCCCTCTATCCATCCCTCCCTCTCTCCCTTTCCCGGTAATATTTATTGAATCCCCCTTCACAGTGTTGACTGTCTCTGACTGTCGGACTTTAACCCCGTATCCTCCCTGTGTGCTTTTGAAAGTCCTGGCGTCACACACACACCACCAGAGAGTAGAGGGCTGCGTCCCAAATGGCACCCTATTCCCTAGATAGTGCACTACTTTTGACCATTTGTGACGTAGCCTGGGTTAATGTCCCAGCGTCACACCAGCACCAGTGAGTAGGTTGTAGGTTAGAGATTATAAATATTTCATCAGCCCAGACTATACATGTACAGTGCTAATGTGGTTCAAGTGAAGTAAAGAGAGTGATTCTGTCACCTCATCTTCACTCTCTAGGGATTTAAGACTCAGATCGCATTTATGATTAGAAATATATAAGTATATAAGTGTACAGTATTATGTGAAAAGGACCTTACAAATAGAATCAGATTGAATGATTGATTGAGGTGAAGTTAATGAGATAGTTTGAGTTTGAGTTTAAGTTTATTTTTACAGGGACAGTGCACATTAATCAACGTTTCAGTAAAAGTGCCGGTTTTAGCCAGCCGGCTAATTTTCAACCGCAGTCCCTGGGCAGGTTATGTGACTAAGCAAGAAGGATCACTGCCAATTAAATCTCACATCATGTGTGAAGGACAAACTCCTGTCACTCTCATTCGTTTTCTCTCAGTTAATTTACTATAATTTACTATTTACAGTACATACAGTATGCTGTATAGTGGTCCTGGGCTTCCCTCCGGTGGTTTTCATAGCGATATGGAGAGGCTCTGGCGAGTGGAACGGCAGCGTCCTGACAGATATTTTGTGATGTGGTTAGATATTGGCGGTGTGTGAGTGTGCCTGCCTGCTGCCTGCCTGTCTAGGTGTGTGCTTGTGTGTTTCTATGTGTGTGTGTTCTGACAAGGGAGAGAATGACCAATAAGGTTCCGGGGAGTCTGGCCTGTCACGCTCCAAGGGGCTCTGCCTCTACCCTCTACACACACATCGTGAAAATACACACACATTGAGACACACACACACACACACACCGTGGAAATAGACTCACACTGAGGAATACCCACACAGGAGAAACACAGAGTAATAGATACTTCAAGAAATACACATGCAGACATTGCAAATCAAGACCGTATCCTTGTGGATGCCATATAGAAACTGCCACAGTACAGCATACTGTATGTACTGTAAATAGTAAATTAACTGAGAGAAAACGAATGAGAGTGACAGGAGTTTGTCCTTCACACATGATGTGAGATTTACTTGGCAGTGATCCTTCTTGCTTAGTCACACAGTACATCCCCATCTCTCCACTACACCCCTATCACTCCTCTTTCTCCACTACATCTCTCTCTCTCTCTCTCTCTCTCTCTCTCTCTCTCTCTCTCTCTCTCTCTCTCTCTCTCTCTCTCTCTCTCTCTCTCTCTGTCTCTCTCTCTCTCTCTCTCGCTCTCGCTCTCGCTCTCTCTCTCACTCTCTCTCAATTCAACTCAAAATAGCTTTATTGGCATGGGAAAAATATGTTTACATTGCCAAAGCAAGTGAAATACATAATAAACAAAAGTGAAATAAACAATTAAGAATGATCAGTAAACATTACACTCACAAAAGTTTTCAAATGTCATATTATGGCTATGTACAGTGTTATAACGATGTGCAAATAGTTAAAGTTCAAAAGGGAAAATAAATCAACATAAATATGGGCTGTATTTACAGTGGTGTTTGTTCTTCACTGGTTTCCCCTTTCTTGTGGCAACAGGTCACACATCTTGCTGGGAGTTTATCAAAATTGTGTTTGTTTTCAAATTCTTTGTGGGTCTGTATAATCTGAGGGAGATATGTGTCTCTAATGTGGTCATACATTTGGCAGGAGGTTAGGAAGTGCAGCTCAGTTTCCACCTTACTTTCTGGCGGTGTGCACATAGCCTGTCTTCTCTTGAGAGCCAGGTCTGCCTACGGCAGCCTCTCTCAATAGCAAGGCTATGCTGACTGAGTCTGTACACAGTCAGGTATTTTGCCACTGTGTACTCTCTGTTTAAGGCCAAATAGAAATACAGTTTGCTCTGTTTTTTGGTAAATTATTTCCAATGTGTCAAGTAATTATCTTTTTGTTTCTCATGATTTGGTTGGGTCTAATTGTGTTGCTGTTGCTGTCCTGAGGCTCTGTGGAGTCTGTGTTTGTGACCAGAGCCCCAGGATGTCACGATCGTCAAAAGGATTGGACCAATGCGCAGCGTGGAATGCGAACATACTTTATTATATATTCACCACACGAACAAAAACAACAAAACGATACGTGAAGTCCTTGGTAACAAACACAAACCAACACGGAACAAGATCCCACAAAACACTGTGCCAAACAGGCTGCCTAAGTATGGTTCCCAATCAGAGACAACAAGCAACAGCTGATTCTCGTTGCCTCTGATTGAGAACCACCCCGGCCAACATAGATACACATGAACTAGATCCTAACATAGAAACACAAACACATAGAATCTACACACCCTGGCTCAACATATAAGAGTCCCAGAGCCAGGGCGTGACACAGGACCAGCTTGCTTAGGGGATTCTTCTCTAGGTTAATCTCTCTGTAGGTGATGGCTTTGTTATGGAATGTTTAGGAATCGCTTCCTTTTAGGTGGTTGTAGAATTTCACATTTTGTGAATTATTGGTTGGTGAGCGGACCCCAGACTTCACAACCATAAACCATGGGTTCTATAACTGATTCAAGTATTTTTAGCCAGATCCTAATTGGGATGTCAAATGCTATGTTCCTTTTGATGGCGTAGAAGGCCCTTCTTGCCTTGTCTCTCAAATCGTTCACAGCTTTGTGGAAGTTACCCGTGGTGCTGATGTTTCGGAAGAGGTAGGTATAGTTTTTGTGTGCTCTAGGGCAACGTTGTCTAGATGGAATTTGTATTTGTGGTCCTGGCAATTTGACCTTTTTTGTAACACCATTAATTTTGTCTTACTGAGATTTACTGTCAGGGCCCAGGTCTGACAGAATCTGTGCAGAAGATATAGGTGCTGCTGTAGGCCCCTCCTTGGTTGGGGACAGAAGCACCAGATCATCAGTAAACAGTAGACATTTGACATCAGATTCTAGTAAGGTGAGGCTGGTGCTGCAGACTGTCCTAGTGCCCTCCCCAATTTGTTGATATATATGTTGAAGAGGGTGAGGCTCAAGATGCATCCCTGTCTCACCCCACGGCCCCTGTGGAAAGAAATGTGTGTTTTTTTGCCAATTTTAACCGCACACTGGTTGTTTGTGTACATGGATTTTATAATGTCGTATGTTTTACCCTGAACACTGCTTTCCATCAATTGTATAGCAGACCCTTATGCCATATTGAGTCAATTAGGTTGTGCAGGGTGAATACATGGCCTGTTGTACGGTAATTTGGTAAAAAGCCAATTTGACATTTGCTCAGTACATTGTTTTCACTGAGGAAATGTACAAGTCTGCAGTTATTGATAATGCAAAATATTTTCCCAAGGTTGCTGCTTACACATATCCCACGGTAGATATTGGTGTCAGATTTGTCTCCACTTTTGTGGATTGGGTTGATCAGTCCTTGGTTCCAAATATTGGGGAAGATCCCAGAGCTGAGGATGACGTTAAAGAGTTTAAGTATAGCCAATTGAAATTTGTGGTCTGTATATGTTATAATTTAATTTAGGATACCATCAACACCACAGGCCTTTTTGGGTTAGAGCGTTTGTATTTTGTCCTGTAGTTCATTCAATGTAATTGGAGATTCCAGTGGGTTCAGGCAGTCTTTAATAGCTGATTCTAAGAATTGATCATATATATGTTTTTGCTGTTTGTTATTTGTTATAGAGTCAAAACGATTGGAGAGGTGGTTTATCCATACACCTTCAGTTTGGATAGATAACTCTTTGTGTTATTGTTTGTTTAGTGTGTTCCAATTTTCCCAGAAGTGGTTAGATTCTATGGATTCTTCAATTAAATAGAGCTGCTTTCTGACATGCTGTTCCTTCTTTTTCTGTAGTGTATTGCTGTATTGTATTAGTGATTCACCATAGTGAAGGCGAAGGCTCAGGTTTTCTGGGTCTCTATGTTTTTGGTTGGATAGGTTTCTACATTTATTTCTTAGGCTTTTGCATTCTTCATAAAACCATTTGTAATTGTTGTTAATTTTCTTAGGTTGTCTGTTTGAAATGTTTAGATTTGATAATGAAGCTGAAGGGTCAAATGGACAGTTTAGGGTTTCTACTGCCAAGTTTACACCTTCACTATGACAGTGGAACGTTTTGTCCATGAAGTTGTCTAAAAATATTTGAATTTGTTGATGCCTAATTGTTTTGTGGTAGGTTTATACACTACTTTCCTTCCATCTATAGCATTTCTTAATATTATTCAGTTCCTTTGGCTTTGATGCCCTCTCTCTCTCCACTACACCCCTATCACTCCTCTTTTATCCCTCTATCCCTGCATTGCCAATGCTTCTAACCCTTTGTGTTCGCTGAAGGATGTGTAAAGGGCGATCCAGAGGTGTCCTGATACTTCCTCCATCCTTCCCTCATCCTTCCTCATATTTCCCGCTCCAGCTTTTAAAAAAATGGCTAATGGCCCTGCATAAGTAGCCATTGGGAAATCAGCCTCTTTCTCGCTCTCCTCTCTCTCTCTCTCTCTCTCTCTCTCTCTCGCTCTCTCTCTCTCTCTCTCTCTCTCTCTCTCTCTCTCTCTCTCTCTCTCTCTCTCTCTCTCTCTCTCTCTCTCTCTCTCTCTCTCTCTCTCTCTCTCTCTCTCTCTCTCTCTCTCTCTCTCTCTCTCTCCCTCATCCCTCTGCTCCAGCACCATTGCCTCACTTGATGGGCTTGAACCTCATGCCCCCCCATCCCCCAAACATCTCCCTCCCGTCCACCCCTCCTCTTTACCCCCTGCTGTCACTGTAAAGTCTCATCACTCACCCCACAAAGCCTCCAGAGCCACCAGCCAATAGAGAGGCTTACTGAGCCCCTGATCCCTCCCACTGGGCGACATCATGACAGCATTTAGTCTCAGAATTGACGTCATATTGATAGCCAATCAGAAAACTGAATAAGGAGGACGTTTAAAATGCATCCTCAGCAGACAGCACTGGTAATGTTGATTACGTTAAAGTAATATCAGACTGATGTTTCATCAGTGTTTGTAAGTTTGTGTGTGCATTTACATGTGTGTGTCTGTGCCCATACGTGTGTGTGCTTGTGTGAACCAGAGAGTCAACTAGGTGTTATCTAGTGAAGTAAAGGTGTATGTAAGGCCTGAGATGAAAGAGTCAGAGAGACCAGAGGGAGCAGAGTAGAGGGAATCCTCCTCACAGCTCTTCACCACCACACTAATACTGCCTGTCTCTCCTCTCCCCCGGGAATTATGGGGAGGGAGGGAGGGAGGGAGAGGGGGGATAGAGATAGAGAGAGACAGAGAGAGAGAGAGAGAGAGAGAGTGACAGACAGAGAGACAGAGAAAGAAGCAGTGGTTAGAAAGAGAGAGAGAGAGAGAGAGAGAGAGAGAGAGAGAGAGAGGACGTGTAGCTCCACTGTGGAGAAGCATCCAGCTGTAGATTATGTAGCGCTGACGCCGTGTGGTCTGCGAACTTCAAAGTGAATGCACGTGCGTCTCAGATGGTATTTTTGTGTCTGAAATGGTATGTGCTCGCGCAGCCTGTAGACGTTTGTTGATCTAGTGTATCGCGTGAGCCAGTAGCTTTGTTCCAGGCCGTCAGTGTGCTACGCACGTACCAGTCGGCGCACTAGCTCTGGTCCAGGGCGTTATGTGAATCACTGTTGCTTGTGCAGTTAGCTAGTACACGGGAGGACACAGCTGATGCTTAAACCGACTAGCCAAAACTTAAAACTGACCCTTACCTTAATCAAATACTGACCCTTAAACTAATTTTTATACATTCTGAAATTAAATATTGGTTTGGGCATCAGGTGTGTCCTCATAGCCTTTCCCCTAGTACACACTAGCTAGGCTAGCTAGCTGGTGCACTCTAGCTAGCTAGTACACACTAGCTATTACCTAGCTTTTCATTCTAAATGTAATTTCACCACCCGTGCTGTTGGTGGCGGTAACGCACCATCCTCTCTGGGACCCTTCGACATCCTGTCTGAGCCCGCATGTCTCACAGCGTCTGTGGCGTGATTAGGTATCTGCTGGAGCCAGATCCTATTGCCACTGTGTGGGAAGATAGCAGTCCTCTACCATCTTCCATTCTTCTCCTGGGCTCCTCATGATTGTCTAACAACAGAATTTAGCACTATACTTTAGAACTGACATTTTCAGCCAGCTAGTTTGTGTGTGCGTACGTGCATGCATATGTTGGCTGCAAAAAGAGCTAGCCTCTAACACATTGCTAACAAACCCGGCATCCCCAGTGCAGTGAAACAAAAAAATTGGGCAGCACTATAGCTGGTGGAGACATCAGCCTTTACCAAACACATTGTATATAGAGGCCTCATCACTGAGCTGAACTGACTGAACTCATTTAGTCGAGTGCTGGCTGAGCATATTTAAGTTGACAGCTTCAGCCCCTCCCCTCCCCTCTCTCTCTCTCTCTCTCTCTCTCTCTCTCTCTCTCTCTCTCTCTCTCTCTCTCTCTCTCTCTCTCTCTCTCTCTCTCTCTTTCGCTCTCTTTCTAACCCACTGCTTCTTTCTCTGTCTCTCTGTCTGTTTCTCTCTCTCGCTCTCTTTCTCCCTACCTATCTCTCTCTCTCTCTCTCTCTCTCTCTCTCTCAGACACACACATACACACACACACACACACAGACAGTCTCTGATGAAGATGAAAGTTTAATACCATGGCCCTGATTTTTAAAAGGTCACAAATGGTGTCTCAGCAGGGTCAAAGCATTCCCCGCGGGAAGGTCTTCCGGGTCGGACTGGTGGTCGGGTTCACATTGCTTGGCGGGTGTCTGGGGTAGGTGGGAGGAGGATGGCGGGAGAGTGGAATGGAGAGGGGGAGATAGGGGGAGAATGGGGGAGGCAGGGACATTGAAATTAAGCAGCTAGAAGAGGGGATAGGTATGGGCAGAGGGGGGAGGAGGAGTGGAGAGAGGAGAAAGAGGGGGGGAAGGGAGAGGGGGAGAGGGGTGGGTGGGGGAGGAAGGGACATGGAAATGAATGAGCTAATTAGTTCCACTGGATGTTGAAATCTAAACCTCTCACACACACACACACACACACACACACATACATACACACACACACACACACACACACACACCAGCCGATTTATGGTAAATCCGCCGTCTGCAGTGGCCGTGCAGCATTTACGGTGATGCGGCCTCCACAGAAGTCAGAGCATTCATACTTCTTGCGCTTCCGGGAGCAGAGCAGAGCGGAGTGTGTGCTAACAGGTTAAGCATGTTGGGACAGTAACCAAAAGGTTGCTGGTTCAAATCCCCGAACCAACTAGGTGAAAAATCTGCCGATGTGCCCTTGAGCAAGGCACTTAACCCTAATTGCTCCTGTAAGTCTTGTCTGCTAAATGACTAAAATGTAAATGTAATGTAAAACGCATCACTCGTAGTGATTAAGGGCTAATCTCTATAGCCAGCCAGCTAATTACGAGCAACTGGCTAAACAAAAAGACAAGACCTTACCTCTTCTCTTCTGAGATGTTGGAGCCCTCCGTATTGTTACAAAATTTGGGAGGCGCATGGCATCGCTGTACGGAGCTCAATTTGGGCTCTGCAAGCCTCCAGATGCTCTACAATTGCATCACACCCTCCGTACGAAACCTCTGCACTGCGTTGCCGGATGAAGCATAAATCACTAACACAAAGCCACACGGAAATTGAATATTGATGACGATTTGAAAATAGAGAAAATGACCTAGAGAGCAGAGATCAATACTGTTCTATTTTCCATAGACCAAGACCAAGTCTGACCGTCCAATACATTTCCGACTGGGATTTACTGCAACGCTCTACATGCATGCCTTGTAGTTGATGTTGATGAAATGCAGAAGGATCTGTAATTGTTACAGTAATAATCTATTGTAATGTTCGTATTGTAGCATACATTGCACTCTCCTAGTAACATCATAGTTGTATGTCTACAGACATACATTCAGCTAATTGTAAGTTACCCAATGTCGGCAGACATCCTAACCTGAGTGACGTCTGAGAGGTGATACCAAGACAAGGCACCTGTCATCTGATTAGAATGCATGGGGGGTGGGGTCTAGGGTTGCTGTGGGAAGGTCTATGGTTGCTATGGGATGGTCTAGGGTTGCTATGGTGACGACCCCTTGCACCTGGGTGTCAGGTGAGATCAGACAGGTTCAGGTGTCAGGCGTGTTATCTGGGAAAACACCAGTGTAGTCTACAGCTTAATACAGTAACAGGGTTACTATTTACCATAAAGGTACGGCTACTGCTTACATTAGGTTTCTGGTAGTTAGACTGTGACTGTGTCCCAAATGGCACCCTGTTCCCTTTATAGTGCCCTACTTTTGACCAGAGCCCTGCTCAAATGCAGTGCACTATATAGGGAATAGAGTGCCATTTGGGACACAGACTATGTGTTACTTCCTGAGTTGCCATGAGTAGATTGGAAAAAACAGAGAAATATCCGTTTTTGGTTTCTCAAGTTGGCCAAATGTCCAGGTGATTTTTGTGACCTTGGTTCTGTGAAGGAGGGAACAAGACATCACCATATGGGAAATTGGTTGCACGCTTCGGTGGCATATTGTTCCCATATGGTGACGCCAAGTAATCGACTGAAAAAAAGCTATATTTATCTATGGCTGTGGTAGTAAGGACTATACTGTAGTATGTCGTCATTGTCTAAGGTTTGAGATTAAAGCTGAAAGCAACAAGGAACCCCAGATAGATATTAAGCACTCTAAGTACACATAGGGATTACAGAGAAATGCATCAGGGATTTAAACATATTCATAAATCATTACTAAAAAGTGGTTCATTTATTTATAGTTAATGTCGAGTGACATTCATCCACTGAAAGTGCACAATGCATCCTCTGAAAATGTGTTAATATTCTGAATTAGTTAGTATATGTACTACATATACAGTTCTCTACAGAGTAAACCTTCCCGCCCGCAAGCTATTTTCATTTCCATTTCCTCCCCCTCAAGTTCAGTATTTGTAAGTGTATTATTTCAGTGTATTATTTCGGTGTATTATTTCAGTGTATTATTTCTATCATTGATGTGTTATTGTTTGTCTGTACAGTGTCTTATCTGACGGTTCTTCCGATGATGAATGTGGGAGCAGTCTAACCAGACAGTAAGTCAGTGAGGTAAACAGAGAGAGAGATTAGGTTTTGATTTAGACTAGACGTAATCTACAGTACTCGGTCTGTCTCACTAGGAATAATGTGCTGTGTGTGTGTGTGCATGCGTGCATGTGTGCGCGTCCGTACGTGTTCATTATCATCAACGACAGGGCAATATTTGAAAAAGGCTTTCAGAGGAGAGGAAGGAAGAGTTTTGTTGTCCTCCATCGTCTCGTCTTGTCTATGTTGCTGTCTCTGTGTTGTGCCCAGTGTTTTACGCCAAGGGGAAAATTACTCTCTGACCTGAATCATCCCAAACAACTGCCTCTCTCTTCATTTCTCTCCTTTTCTCCCTCATGCTCTCTCTCTCTCTTGTTCCGTCTTTCTCTCTCCCTTTCTTCCTCGTTCTGTCTCTCTCACTTTCTTTCTCTCTGCCTCTCTCCCTCCAGGCTCAACAATACGCTGTCTTGTGTTTACATGTAGTCTGGCCAAAAAACAAACCCAAACCTAGCAGCAGTCTCTCTTTCCTTCTATCTGTATTACACCGCCTCTCCTGCCCTCAGACCAGGAACTTGTGATTGACTTATTGACAATGTGATATGCAATTCAAGTCAGAAACAGCAACAATTGTTCAATGTATTACGCAACTAGTAGTAATTGTATTTACAGATCACTATATCTCTGCTACAATGTATACAACACTGGCTTTTGTAAAGACTTGAGAAGATTGCATGGATAGCCTATTCTGAAGGTGATAGCTTCTGAAAGGAAATGCCTGCAGCACAGTGTTGTAGTTGCAGTAGCAGGACACAATCCTTGAAGGCAGCAGCAGGCAGGTGTGTTCTCCTTTAAACATGCAGGCTAGATAATTGAAGTGGGAGCCTCAGTCTTGCCTAGGCGAGGTGTTGGAGGAGGGCACATGCAGTACCGGGTCTGTCCTCTAGGAACAGGGCTGTTTAAAAGGCACCATTTCTGAAGTCAGAACAACTGGGCATGTTTTCATAGTCTGCCACCGTAACGGCCCTCATGTACAGAGAGACTCCTCTCTCTCTTCCTGTCCTTCTCTCCCTCTCTGTCTCCATCCTTCCCTCTCTCCACCTCTCTGTCTCTCTCTATCCTTCTCTCCTCTGCCCTTTACCTGTCTCAACTTACTCCATCTATCTTGCAACAAGCCCCATACAGGAAGATACTTCATTTCAGCAGAATGATATTAAACCATATAAGAGAAATATGACTGCTATGATTTATGTCTACCATTAGCAGGTAGCAGGTTACCATTGTGCTCTCCATAGGAAGTCTGCTAGCATGGAGACCTCGACTGAGGGTCATATGTATTGGGTTTTTATGATGCGTGCGTTCGAGTATGAGGAGAACATTATGGGATAGCTGATATGGTGACTCATAGATACATTACCGTGGCGACTGGATTAGATTGATCGGCCTCTCTGTCCTGTCTTCTCATGGGAGGTGATGTCATAGCCTACATCTCATGTTTATTTGGGTCATTGTGTAATTCCTTTTGTGCCTCTAACATGATTCAAGACTTGCAGGGTATGAAGGGATCATAATTATGTCATGTTTTAACCGTCAAATATGATAGATTATACAGTTGGCTTCCTGTTTGTGTCAATGATTTGTGGAGTCCATCAATAATCTCTTTGTGGGTTGTGCGTTTGATTCCCATCCAGGACATACAGTACACGTTTCACCGTTAATGTCGTAGACTCTACACTTCTATAAGTTTTGGATAAGAGGTTTGAATATAACACAAACTTACATCCATCCTGTTTCTCTTCTACCTCCAGCGAGAGAAGAGAATGTGGCAACGTTCCGTGGTTCGGAGTACTTCTGCTACGACCTGTCCCAGAACCCCATCCAGTCCTCCAGCGATGAGATCACGCTGTCCTTCAAGACGTGGCAGAGGAATGGTCTCTTACTCCACACGGGGAAGTCTGCAGACTACGTCAACCTGGCCCTAAAGGACGGGGCGGTGAGCCTGGTCATCAACCTGGGCTCGGGGGCCTTCGAGGCCATCGTGGAGCCCGTCAACGGGAAGTTCAACGACAACGGCTGGCACGACATCAAGGTCACACGCAACCTCAGACAGGTAACCATGGAGACTGAGGTGACGTAGGTTCAAGACTGATATTGATTAGTAGCAATAGATCAATTGATTGATAGTAATGTCTTGGCTTTATTTGTCCATTAATGCTTTTCCAAGTATTCTATGTGCTGAACATAGTTGATAGTCGTTACGGATGTTGCATCGGTAATCACACTTCTATTATGAATTATAATATTGAGTAATCGTTTAGGTTAGATGTTGTAAGATTAATGTTTTCCCTCTCTTTGAATTTATGTATTATAATGGGTTGGTTTATTTCTACAGCACCTTTTCCAAGTGCCCTAATAAGCAATTTAGATAGTTGTCGACAATGTTGTGTTGATACATATTATGAGAGAGGCATTATGACTTAATGTAGTATTGAGTTATCATCAGTACAGTTAGATAGTGTTTCCCCTCTATTTGACTTCCTAGCAGCCAGTGACTATGTGAATAAAAGAAGCCCAGATGACATAGTGATTGATAGCTTAGTGGTGGAGCTGACACGGTGGCTCTGTGTTTCTGTCACTTCCTTATCTTCATGTTGAACTTGAAGACTTCCCTATTTCCTTCATTGAAACTTATCTGATACTTCTCTGCTTTTATTCTCCACTAAGCGGACCCTTCTATCAGAGGCTGGGTCACGTTGCCTTCAGAAACTGTCTTTCCTTTACAAACCACTGTAGGATATTCTTCTCCTCTGTAAATATACAGAAACTACAAGGCAGAGTTTAAGACATCCTACTCTGAACAATTGCAGGGACTTTGTGTGACTGACAGTAGCCTACAGATGACAAATTGGAAATAAGTTTCAGATCAGTGGAGCATCTTCTTCAAATAGTATAAATATATGTTCAAATGGCCACTGATAGGATCTCAATTGTCACTTTGTCCTTTATGTTGCTCCTCAACTTAGATTGTTTACAATACTTCTGTTCATAAGGATGGTATACACTAATACTGGTATCGGATACTTAAGCAATAAGGCCAGAGGAGGTGTGGTATATGGCCAATATATCACGGCTAAGGGCTGTTCTTAGGTACAACGCAACGCAGAGTGCATGGACACAGCCCTTAGCCGTGGTATTTTGGACATATATCACAAACCCCCGAGGTACCTTTTTGCTATTATAAACTGGTTACCAACGTAATTAGAGCAGTAAAAATAAATGTTTTGTCATACCCGTGGAATACCACGGCTGTCAGACAATCAGCATTCAGGGCTCGACCCACCCAGTTTATAATGTACTATAATAACAGTATTACTACTTAACTAAACTTTAAGAGGCAGGGCATGTATTGTACTGTACACTGGATATGTACTGGTAACTGTACACACTAGAGCAGAAACAATGAGCGAACTGGTAGCTGTTTGTGAATGTAGAGAGGGAGTGGGATTTGGGTCTCCAGCCAGTTGAATGGAGCCTTGAATGGAGGTGCAGAGAGGTAGACAAGAAGTAATTACAACTCAACTTAAAAAATTAGTATTTAAAAAATATATAATAATACTTGAGGAATATACACTGAGTGTACAAAGCATTAGGTACACCTGCTCTTTCCATGACATAGACTTACCAGGTGAAAGCTATGATCCCTTATTGATGTCACTTGTTAAATCCACTTCAAATAGTGTAGATGAAGGAGAAGAGACCTGTGGAATGCTAGAGTCCATGCCCTGACGAATTGAGGCTGTTCTGAGGGCAAAAGGGGGTGCAACTCAATATTAGGAAGGTGTTCTTAATGTTTTGTCCACTCAGTGTATACTTGTACTGTAAGAGTGAAAGCGCTATGAGAGAAACAGTAGCTGAGAACTGTTTGTGGTGTGGAGAGGGAGTGGGCAGGGAGTTTCCTCAGCCAATAGAATGGAGCCTTGAATGGAGGTGAAGAGAGGTGGACAAGTAAGTAAAGTGTTCATTTCCTGCCACTAACAGGTACCATGTTTTTAAAGGGTGTAGCCCACTAGCTACCTACAGCTGAAGGAACACTGAGACCAGAGGCTGAGCTAGGGTCCTCTTTTCCTCCTCTCTATCTCTCTCTACTTCCTCTCTGTCTCTCTCTTTCTTTCCCTTTCCGTCAGTCTCCCTCTCTTTGGGAAGACACACTTTGTTAGACTAACACTTACCATTCATGAAATACTAAGTCATTTTATTTACTTACTAACTAACCGTTATCTAACTAACAACTAACTAATGTACTAACTATCATCCTACTTCTCCTACATCATTGGTTTTTATTTTGTTTTCCCATCCCTTATTAACAACCGTTTTGTTCACTATTCTTTTGATTTCCTTTCTTCCCCCTTTTCCGGAAAGCAATCAGGCATGGGACACGCTATGGTAAACAAACTACATTGTCTGGTAGATATCATTCTAATTGTCTTTTTTTGGATTTGCCGTGTGTCCCCCCCCCCCCCCCCCCCTCTTCTTTTTCTTTGTATACTTTGAGTTTCATCCTAGACACTTCTTATCAAAAAATGAGGAAATGGGTTTGTATTACCAACAGCTTTCTTCACTTCTCAATATCCTCCCCATCCTTGGCCTCCCAACTTCCCTCCCCCCACACCCACTCCCTCCCCCTCTCCTCTTTTTTCACTCCGGCTTTTTTTTTCTTCTTTTTTTTCTCATCGCTACAAAGTTCGCAGAAGTTCTACGAGTCTCAAAAGAACCACCAGATCTGACTTTTGATCTTTTGTCAGGGATACATAAAAAAATGTTTTTCCACCAAATAAAAACCTCCACATTTTTGGTGAGTACTGTCGCCAAGAACTGACAGAAGCTCTGCCACAAACCAAACAAGAAGAGTGACTTATTCTTCAACTAGCAGCAGCCAAACTGCAGTCCAGACTGTAAAACACCAAACAGAGACAAAATGGCGTCCAAGAGACAAAATGGCGACCCTTTCTTTGCTGGAGCTCTGACAGTTGTTTCCAACACACTCAGTCTGGCACATGGCATGCCCACCACCGCTCATAAACGCCCTTTCACCTCCTGACCTGTGGCATCATATGACCTTTACCCTCTCTTTACCCCCTCACCCATAACCACTAACACTTTAACACGTTCACTCACCTTCCCCCTATCACTCACTATCACTGTCCTATCGCCCCATCCCGTCCCTGTGTGTTGTGTTTGTAACATGCTGGTGACAGTGGTGTCTGTGTGTTGTGGCTAACATTAGTCCCTCCCCCTCCCAATCCCCTTGACTTGATTGGTGCATGAGCCCTGTATCCCGATTGGCTTGATCATGCTTTGTATGACATCGTCGAATCATTTATACCCCTTACATGTCAAACTTACTTGTGTTTTTATTAACTTCTGAAAAATTAAAAACCTTGGTTTGCACATTTGTGAAGTTGTGTGATAATCCTCCCCATATAATGCATGTGTGTGTATAAGAGCAAGCGTGCGTGACAGAGAGAGAGCGAGAGAGAGAGAGTGTTTGTGTGTGTGTGTGTGTGTGTGTTAGTGACTGTTTGTAGTTACAAATTGAACCCTGAAACCTAAGACAAGTACAAGCAATTTGTCCTTGGCAATTTGTCCATTTTACTAACCCTCCCCCAACCTGAACTATCCAAACCGAACGAGAATCCATTCTCTTACCCCCATCAAAGATAAAGAAAATATGCCTCTGCTCTGACATATTTTCTTTACCTGTCCTGTGAACCCTACCTATGACTAAAGCAATTAAAAGATCCCAAAACGCAGTCTAATCCAAACTATCGCTCCAAGGCACCAACGCTACTAGCCCAGATGATCTCAAGTGAATTCCTAACTGAATGTAAGAAACAACAGATATCTAGACACCAAGTCATAGCAGACCAAGAAGAGAGGTGTATGTATCCTATTGAATAGAGTGTTTTACCTCAGAGTGTAATGGTTTGGCTTTGGTATGCATTACCCCTATAACAGGTGACTATCTCCGTGGATGGGATCCTCACCACGACAGGGTATACCCAGGAAGACTACACCATGCTGGGGTCTGATGACTTCTTCTACGTGGGTGGGAGTCCTAGTACGGCTGATCTGCCTGGTTCTCCCGTCAGCAACAACTTCATGGGCTGTCTGAAAGAGGTAGGTTTACGTTGGGGGTACACTCACACGTGCGAGCGTGCAAGCACTCACAAACGCAAACATGCTAGGGTGGTTGTACAGATGCACACACACACACAAACACACACACACACACAAACACAGCATCCACATCCACTTAGCTAGTCAGAGCAGTTGAATTAAATATGTCAAATCAGCATGGCTTTCCTCCGCTAAGCAACAGCAGCAGTGATGACAAATGAAATTGCATTATCAATGAAAGCTGCAGAGTTGGCAGACAGAGGAAGAAGTGCTCGGCAGCCATTCAATATTCCTCAGCTTAATCTAATTCACAACATTCACAGCAGTTGTGTGAGAAAATGGCCCCCAAAATAGTTCCTGTCATATGTCATTTGCAGACTCAGTTTGACTGTAGTACAGCAGTGGGATACTGTAAGACTACGCCAGACCTAATGTTCAATAACAAGAAAGGGAATTTTGGTGTGACAAGGCTATTATTATTATTATAAGACACAATGTATTGTTGTTGTTTTAGGATATTTAAAATGTACGCTCTGACCTCCTAGGCATTTTAGGGTTTTAGGGTTTAGATAAAATTCCTTCCTCTTCAAAACGTGTCAGCCATTACTCGTGCTCACATCACCATGATACTGCATTCTTTAATTATTATTTTTTTACCCCGTTTTTCGTGATATCCAATTATGATCTTGTCTCACGAAAGGTCGAGTCATGCATCCTCCGAAACATGACCCACCAAACCGCGCTCCTTAACACCGGCAGGCTTAACCCGGAAGCCAGCTGTACCAATGTGTCGGAGGAAACACCGTTCAACTGACAACCGAAGTCAGCCTGCAGGCACACAGCCCGCCACAAGGAGTCACTAGAGCGCGATAAGCCAAGTAAATCTCCCCCCGGCCAAACCCTCCCCTGCCCGGACGACGATGGGCCAATTGTGCGCCGCCCAATGGGACTCCCAGTCACGGCCGGTTGTGATACAGCCTGGGATCGAACCCGGGTCTGTAGTGTCGCATCAAACACTGTGATGCAGTGCCTTAGACCACTGTGCCACTCGGGAGGCCGACACAGCACTCTCGCACGTGAAATGATGGTGATCATCTGGAATTAATTGTCTTTGTCCATTGCACTCTGGGCTGAAATTACCTTTAAATCTGTATCCTTTTTCTCTTCCTTGGGGCATCTTTAATCTATCATTCTCCATCCTCTCATCTTCATACAGACATTTGATAAACCTGCAAGTGTGGTATTCAGTTCTCATTATCACAAACGCTCCTCTCCCAAAGGACATCTATTTACCATTGAAAGAGAGGATGGCAATTGAACCATTGCAAAGCCATTTAGAGGAAAATAAGATAACTATTCAGATGATAAAATGGGTTCATCTTGCTCTCACTCTTCAGAAGGAAGACTAAAGCTACATCCCAAAAGCCATATGGAGTTGGTCAAAAGCAGCACACTAAATAGGGAATAGGGTGCCATTTGGGATGCAGACGAAGATAGTCTAATTGTGTGATGATGTGGAGGAGGTTGACCTTTAGAATGCTGTAAATGCCATCATTCTGTTCTGTAGGCCATTGGGTATTATGTAACAAGTAGCTATTTATAATGCTATAATGATACAGCAGCAACTATATTATACTTTGATTATGATGTGGATGTTTAACAGATGCGTTTAACCAGAGATCCATAGTTAACACAGACTGTACAGTATTCAGCATATTGTACGGACCTCAACCCAACAGGTTTGGACCGTTTGGCGTAACGGTGTTGGTTGGACAGTCGCTGGACCCCCCCAAATTTGCTACAATATGTTGGGAATGAAAACCAAGCAAGTGGCCATGTGGAGTAGCTCGCTATAATGATACAGCGGTACAATGGAGATCAGCTATATACTACAGTATAATAATTGAATGTGGTCATTTAGCAGAAGCTTTTAGCAGAGTATGGGGATGCACAGTTTATACATACTGTATATTCTGTGTATGTAGGATATGGGGGAATCAAACAACTCTGGTTTTGAAGTACCATGCTCAAATCAACTGAGCCATAGGATCCTCAGTCTAGTTTTATCCAATATAAACATATCCCAATAATAAACTCCCATTTACTGGATATAAAATCCAAGTGCCACAGTGTGACTTTTATACAGGCTATCGTTGTCCCCTCTACGAGAAACCTTGGAGTAATTGTACCAGTGGCTGGGTGTCATTAGGAAGCTCAAGGAAAGGGTACGATCATATTAGGAGCGTCCTGGTAATGAGGGGAGGAGTTCGAACGCTCAGTCAAACCGATAAGACTAGAGACAAGGTGACTTTACTCTGTGTGTGTTGACTGGGAAGGAGGTAGGGATCTCAGTATGAGGGGCAGGGTGTGAGGGAGGCGTTCTGCCTGTCCAAATAATCACCCAAATTAGTGTCTTTGTTCAGCTGGGTCAAGGGCAGGGGAAGGCCCAGCATCGAGAGGTGACTGTCAGAGCCCGGCCTGGCAGACCTTAAATGGGCAATCTGCAGTTCGAACAATAAGCACCACCCCGCCACTGATTTGGTAAACATCTGAGTGATGGGACTGGAGAAATGTAACCACTCAGAGCTGTTGATACAGGGACTGACCATCCATGATCTCAATATTGTTTTGAGGCTATACAGTGTTTGTTTACATTTACAAATGAGTGAAATAAGCTCATGGTTTGATTGGGTGCGACAGTTGAAATTAGCTGAGGAATCTAAAAGTTATATTCAAGATATAATTTGTTTAAAAATGGATATAGCAACTGCTCCTTTAACATTCTGTAGCAGAGAGCAACGGGACAGTAGGACAGTCCACTTATACCTCTGAAATGACCGTGCTTGCTTAGAATGTTAGATACTTTAAGGCACTAGTTGGGAGAAATGTCATTACCTTATATCAGGACATTATCCTCTTCCAACACTTCCATGCAAATTGTACAGTTGGCTAACCTCCTGGATGCATTTTCAGCATCTGTATCAGCAAAGTAAAGCTGTCCAGGGGCGGCCTGGCAAATGCCAGATGGGCTGGTCCATTTTTAGCCCAGTGAGCCTGTCTAACTTGTTTTGTGCACAAAACCATCATTCTGGTTAATGAGTAGAGGAAAAAGTTAAAGGGCCAGTGTTAAAAATACCAGTGCCAATTTCTGGTTCGTCAGACCCTATATGTAGCGCTGGCATAACCAGAGTTCTTCACATTGCAAGCCCAATTTTCCTAGGAATTCCCTGTAACTTGATCAGGAACCTTGGGACTTGTGAACCAGAGTCACATTAAGCCAGGACTGGATATTCAGATCATGGATCTGAAGAGTTGGGCTAGCATTGAATCTGCACTCAAAATATTTTACCTGTACATAACCCCCACACCAAAGGAGATGCTCCTAAAGCGGGCATTCACATTAACAAATTAAGGCAATATTTTAGGTTACTCTAGCATATAGTGCATAACGGTAAAAACTGAAACTCATTGTCAAAGAAGCTTTAAATAATTTATTTCACAAGGTTAACAGTCCTCTTGGGTTGACCTTGTTCTTTTGAGATATCTGATTGAGCAGGTCTCCTTAGTGTTTGGTGGCCTCTTCACAGGTTGTGCACCTTATCAGGAGCAGATGGTGCGGAGGTCATTTGGTAGTTCTCGGGTCAACCTTGTGTAGGACATCAGGACTTGAATCACCACCCTCCGTGAGTTGGTGTGCTGCTGCTTGGAGCTAGACTAAGTGGCCACCACAGCAACAACGCCTTCCAGTTCTGTAAACAGAAAAGTGTTAGTGGACTGGGAACATTTCATAACTGCTTTGTGAAACCACAAAAGCTCTGATATGTGATAGTGACACTTGCAGGTTGACATTTATTGGGACGAGTCTTGTCCTGGAGGGAAAACTGAGCGATTTCCACTAGATGTGCCAGCTGCAAAGTCAAAATTGACTATAGTAAAACTTAAATGAACCAAAAGTAGCTTTTTGGTCTTAATTTAAAGGTTAGGCATTAGGTTTAAGAGCATATTTCATGATTTGGGCTGTGACAGCCAGTGACCACTCTGCAGAGCGGAGTCATCCCAAAAAACGCTAACCTGCTTGCTAAATAGTGTAATGTGCAGGTTCCTTCCCTCTAAAAACAATACCATGATCCCATGCATACCTTTACCATGCTTCTCGTCACCTAGATCTTCAATCAGACCCTCTTTCTCTGTGGTAATCTTTGCTCCAATGGGCTCCAGCTCTGAGAACAGACTATTTAGCACAGAGCCTATATGCAGTTATTATACATGCAAACCAGTAAAGAATGTAATTACCTCTTTGGCCAATCAGTTCTTTCTGCCTGATGAAGCCATCATATGTTGCAGAGCTAACGAAACCATGCTTGTTGGGTCCAACCTTCAGGCCCAAAGGACTACCCGCATTTTCAGATTGGCCAAAATAAGGTCCTGGAATTAAATGTAACAGATTAACACAGCTAGCCTGTATAGATATGAAAATACAAGAATCCAAAATGGCACCCTATTCCCTATAGTGCACTACTTTTGACCAGCGCCTCATGGGCTGGGCAATAGGCTAGACATCACGGTTGCCTTCTACAATTTTCAAATTTACTGGCTTAACAGGTCTGTAAGTAATACATCAGTTTGGCATAGAGGAAGTAACTGCCTTATCCGCTTGAATAAAAAAACAAAAGTTAGCAAGATGGAGCAGAGGTTATTTTTAATTAGTGCATTTCACAGGTGGCTAGTTTGCATTAACTACAGTCACTGCAAAGGTATTGCCTGCTAAATGTGGTTTCAAATCGAGACTGGCATGTCTGCCTTGTGATTTGTCTGAAAATGTCCCTCATCGAAGATGCCGAAAGAGTCAGTCAATTAACTAGACCCTAGTCACTGTTGCCTAGGGTCAGGTTTTCAAAACACTGGTCAAAGGTTGTGCACTACATAAGACAGTCAAAGTACCCCTCTTGAAGGCCATGCCACTCTTCCAACGACTGCCAGGTGATACAGGCCTCGCGTCTCTTGTAGCGGAGGGGAAGCCATTTATATGGACACCTTCCTTCGTGCGTGGAGATAGAGGTGTACTCTTTTGTTGGGTTGGGAAGACCATCATGGGGCCCAAAGAAGCATCCTGTTCCAACACTAAAATTACATTGTCATTAAACACATGCAAGGCAAACTTCTCACCAACACACTTGCAGTCAATACACTTTCAATTAGTCTTTCCTCAATTCCTTGCATCCCATCAGCCATATTGGAGCAGAAGGTCCCTCCCCTCAGACCCTATTCTACAATGCATTTTGAGAAGAGGCAAGAAGAATACAGGGATTAGGATGCCAAATATACCCTTCTTGGCTTTCATCCCACGCCAACGGTCACAGAGGCTGGGGGTTTGCTGCGGTAACCACGAGGTTCAGGTCGGCTACTGCCCAATCTGTCACCGAGGGGACGTCGTGCTGGAGCAACCCACTTCTGGCTCGTCAGACTTGGACAACGGCCACATAGCAAATCATTCTCGTCGGCAGACTTCCACCTGAAATGGATGAAAGATTGACTAATGTACCAAGTACACCATTTTAACAAATACTATGGTATGCCAGTGGATAGGTCACAGCCCACTAAGTGTAGCTAAGTCAGATCTCAGACCTGCCATCGATGAAGGAGCATGCCTTGTTGCTAGGCTCTGCATGGTCCATGACAGGGACTGCAATAAGGTGGCATGTGATGTACAGCTGTAAAAACAAAGATAAAGCCATTATGTAGGCTACTGTGATGCTGAAAGTTATTTTACTGTAGCATCATGTACCAACTGCAGTACCCATGATGCACTCTACAACATCGCTGGTTTAAAAAAAATTGCCCTCACCTCTGCCCTATCCTCTTGGTGGAACCTAAAGGCATCAATTTGGAACCGGAGCTTGTCGTCCTGGGTTCTACGCATGAACCTAGAGTTGGAGCCAGGCAACTGGGAATCCATCAAGCACCTGGATGGGAGATAATATAAAATGCATATTGAGGTATTAGTTCAACTTCCTTGGTACCAAACAAATAACCCTCCAAGCGCCATTTGGGGAAAATATGCTCATATAGGGACAACTGGAGAACACTCATTCTAGGTAGGCACTTTAGGTTACTAGGACATTTCCTCTTGCTTACCCATCATTCTCAATGAAGACGTATCTGGGGACAGAGTTCCAGTCAGGGTCCAGTGTTGCCACGCAGCTGCTAACAAAGACCCTGAGCCTGGTGTGGTGCGCGAGCCTGACAGACACCTCCACGTTGATGGGAGCACCCATGAAGTAGACTCCCAAACCCCGCTCATAGAGCCAGTCACCTGGACAAGAAGTGGCAGTATTGACAGAAGGTTATCCCAAAAATGGACTGAATGAGCCTAACTTTACTCCTTATGGTCCAAGGACCTTACATGTGTTGAGGCAAATTGGCTCGGGCAGCCAAAAACACCATCTAAGCGTGATTAGACTCTCAATTGCGGTATAGTTCTATAAAACAGAGCCCCCTGTCAGATCACATCAAAATAATTTCACAACTGCAATACACACTTAATATTTTTCAGTGGCAACAGGTTTGTTGAGTCCATCTTCCGCTTACATAGGTGTTCAGAGATGCAGATAGCTAATTAGCACAGGTACGCCCTTGTCTTCCATCATTTATGCGAACAAGCGATCTAACATGGAAATATGGCCGTATAAAGGTGTAGCAGTTTAACCTTTTGAAAATTATTTCACTGATATGAACAATACAGTCCTTATGTTTCCAATACCATACCGCAAGCGATGAGTTAACATGCAGCCCTGGTTTCCCAATTGAACTTAGGCTTACTGAGTGTTTTAAGGATGCATCTTTCCTACAATGGCGGAAGCTGTAACATGCGTTCCCAAAACACCATGCAGAGAGAACGTACCGATAGGATCTTACCAGAACGAGTGTTGGGGAACTTAAAACTACCCCGGCCAGAAAATACTATGAAGGGGTTAAAAGGTATAAGATGGAGGGGTTTGTTAACAGGGCCATATTTAGTAGGCGAACTGTGTAGAATGTTGCAGATAGAAATGCTACCAATAAGTGTCTGATGTGATTCTATATTCTGCATGTCAGAGAGGCATGTGTTGCATGGTATATATTTCCATCTGAACATTCAATGCTCAATGCAGCCCAGGATTTATATACCCACTTGTCATGAGCATCAAGGAGAACTGCAGGGCGTCTTCAGCAGACACTGTGGCGGTAAAGGGGATCCAGGTCGACTGGAGAGAGGCACTGTTCAAATTGTACTTCCTGAAACAAAAATCACAGAGTTAAAGCAAGCCAACCAATAGGGCTACGCAGGACTATGATCACCATACAACAGTATAGCCTAACCTTTCAAATTGACACTCAATTGGAATTACAGCACCATCCATTCGAATAACCCCATCTGGAGTGATTCTGGGTATATATCTGAGGTAGTTTGTGTAGATCAAGGAGTCTTTGTTCATCTGTGGATTCACAAAGCAGAATCTGAGAAGGTCATTCCAAGAAGTCAACTACTGAAACAGTATCACCATACATACCAAATGCTTGGTTCCACAGTCCGATAGCGCTGCAAATATTCTGTACTCATCTCCGGCTGCTGACACTGTAGCCTTACAAGGCTCTTGGTCTTGGTACTGTTCAACTCCAAGGCGCAGGTCATCCACGTCGATAAGAGTACCAATTTTAAACAAATCAGCATTCACGACTATCTCCATGTAGTCTGAAGGGCACGTCACAGCGACCGTTTTCACTACAACTGGTCTGGAAACGGTTTGTTGGTGAAGTTGATGCTGTTTTAAGGGCGGATGATTGCCAAATTGCAACAGTCGGCTTGGAAGTTGTCGTTGCCATGTGTCAGTGCTGGAAGTATGAGTAAAAGCAGGAGAGATTAAGTTTCCCACCAGTAAAAACAAAGCCAGTTGCTTTAACGTTACCCTGAGAGTGGTTGCCATCGTGAGTCCCACGCCAACAACTAATGTGAATCTGTAGGTTAGAGGTGCAGCAGCCTCTGCTATGCTAGAAAGATGAAACTGAGGTAGATTTTAACAACCATCCAAGCTGCACACCTGGGCTGGATTAGGCCCTAATTGGGCCTTGCATCTGATTAGTCATGATCTTTAATTGGCACACATATTGGGCACGTTCTTCTGCCCAGGAGTTGCTGATGCATGCCAGATTTGACAACGCCTTGATAGGTATTTTACGTATCAGCTAACCACATCATATGTTTTAGCAATCTGTCAGTCGATGACACAGTCGATGACGTGGCACGCAACCATTGGTTGATGCATGCAACATCTGAGCAGGGGAACACAACCATTATCTGTGCCGCTCCATGTTGGATAAGGTCGCGTTCCCCTGCTCAAATATTGCATGCATCAACCAATGGTTGCGTGCTACGTCATCGACTGTGCCGTCGGGCACCAGATTGCTATAACATATGATGTGTTAGCTGATAGGTATTTTACCTATCTAGGCATTGTAAGATCTGGCATGCGTCAGCAACGCCTGGGCAGAGGAACGCGCCCTAAGTGTTCTCAGGAACCACATCCATATGGTATCCATATGATACAGTGGAGGCTGCTGAGGGGAGGATGGCTCGGAACGGCGCGAATGGACTGGCATCAAACCATGTGTTTGATGTATTGGATACCATTCCACCAATTCCGGTCCAGCCATTACCGCGAGCCCGTCTCCCCAATCAAGGTGCCACCAACCTCCTGTAATATGATATAGCAATCTTCTGAGCTGTGCAGTCCGACTGCAATAAAGAGGACGTGTGTTATGATACTGATGATTTGTCACCGCAGATGGTTTGTTTACGTTTCTAGCATTGTGGCTGGATGGAGTAGGCCTACAGCTCCATCTAGTAGTCGCGTCGGGGCCAACAGTTGTTGACAACTGTAGCATTGTAGCTAAGCCTAAAAGCCAATTTATACTTGAACCGAGGCATGCAGAGGCCAAATCAAGCTCTGTACCACATCGCTGTGCGCCTCTCAAATGTTGTAACAATGCGGAGGGCTCCGTATAGCTCCGCATTGACATGATTGGTTGACGGTAGCTGGGGGCAGTACATCCTGTATAAACACAAACTCACTTCCTTGAAAACTTCCTTCACAACAGCTCTGCTCTGCTCCGCTAAGCACAAGAAGTATGAAAGCCCTGACATCTGCAGAGGCTGCATCGCAGTAAATGCTGTATGGCCACTTCAGATTCCGGATTGACCATGCAGAGCCTTTAACCCTAACCCTTTGCCTAACCTTAACCTCAGTCACCTAACCTGCTACGCTAATTCACCTATCCTGCTGCGTTAGTTCTCCTAACCTGCCACGTTAATTCACTAACTTGCTACGTTAATTATCCTAACCTGCTATGTAAACAAACCATCTGTGCTGACAAATCGTCAGTATCACCATACTGGTGCTTTCTTCGATGCCAAGTTGCTTTCAAACACCGACCTCTACTGGACACATTATTGACAATTGCACTTTTCGTCACATACCACCTGAACGGTAGCTTATTAGGTAGGGTCAAGGATTAGGAACTAATCAGATACCACAGGTACAGGATCGAGTCCTGGCTATGTGCAGACATTTTTTTCTGGTGAAACCACACTATCTGCCCCCCAACAAATTACAGCCAAAAAGGTACGCAGAATGTGGGATGCGAACCTCACATTCAAACTAACTTTAGTGTATTCATATTCACACCTATCCATTTCACCACAAAGTTTTGATGGATGTAGCGATTTTTTTTCAACTTCAATATAAACATCAAACATGCTGATGTATATCCCTGACCAACAGATGTCACTAATGTGCAATGTGTTAAAAGCTTTGACTAATTAACTGTTTTTCGGCACAATTTGGTGAAAGCCCCAAAGGCTTCAGAAAATCTTGGTTTCCCATCACTACCAAAAACAAGTTGTGTAACTATAATGTGTCATTTCCTCCAACGTGGTCAAAGCAGCAACAGGGTGTGTCTGAAAAATCACAAACACCCTTTTGTTCATCGGTAGCTCAACACCGTCGACAGGGATTGGTCCAAGGACGTCTTTTTTTTTTTACCCCCAATTTCAATTTTGATCTTGTCTCATCGCTGCAACTCCCCAACGGGCTCGGGAGAGGCGAAGGTCGAGTCTTGCGTCCTCCAAAACATGACCTGCCAAACCACGCTCCATAACACCCACCCGCTTAACCCAGAAGCACCAATGTGTCGGAGGAAACACCATTCAACTGACGAAGTGAGCCTGCAGGTGCCCAGCCCGCCACAAGAGCACGATGAGCCAAGTAAAGCCCCCTCAGCCAAACCCTCCCCTAACCCGGAACATGCTGGGACTCCCGGTCACGGCCGGCTGTGACACAGCCTGGGATCGAACCCAGAACTGTAGTGATGCCTCAAGCACTGCAATGCAGTGCCTTAGACCACTGCACCACTTGGGAGGCCCCCCGTGGATGTCTTTGATCCAACTTCTGGACTAATCAGCTGCTGATATGTTGAATAATTGAATAATGAAAGAGGCTCTCATTCTGACCATGGGCTTGAGTTCAGAATTCAAGTTTTATATTAAAAACAACAATAACCATATACTCTAATAAAAGTGGTTAACACACACACACAGACACACACACACAAGCATTTCGCTACACCCGCAATAACATCTGTTAAATATGTGTATGTGACCAATAACATTTGATTTGATTTGAAATGTGCATAATATAAATAATCTTCACGCTTGTTGATAGATCCTGTACAGTCAAATGTGTAAATCACCTCTTACCCTGATTATTCAACATCACTAGGATGAAGCATCAGCAGTAAAACACGGTCCATTTACCATTGTTTGCACTTGACCCTTGATGTTATATTGTTAGAGTAGTTAAGAAGTCCTCCATAGCATCTAGTTCCAGATTCCTTACTCAACTGAAAAATCCATCTAATTGGGCTGGCAAATTAATAGACAGGGACATTTTCAGCACAGCTAGAAATCAAACAAAAACTTTTTTCATTTCATGATATGACTTACACTGCCTACAGTAGCCCTCAAACAGCATCAACTTGAACATTGCACAGACTTAAGGGTGATTCCAGGCCAGCATGGCCTGAAAATATTTTTGGTATCTCAGATTGTTCTAGCAATTCTCAGATAGAAACATTATGGGAGGAAGGATGTTTGCCATGCTTTTGACATTTGTAGCACAAACAATAAAAAAAAAAAATCATGACGAAAGTGACCATTTTAGGACTATACATGCCCTCCGTGAATGTACATGATACAGACAACACCTTGGTGTCATTACTGTACACTGCTAATACTGTGCTCTGAAATATGGAGTAACACTACATTCTGAAATACAATTTTACACATACATTTATTCAACATTAATTACCCCGGGTTTTGAATTCTGAGAGCCATTTTGTTCTGTTCCGTGACCTAAGAACAGGTGTATTCATTAGTCTTATTCCATTGCAAAATGTTTTGTCTGTTGCAAAATGTTTTGCAACGGAAACCATTTACTTCAAACGTAAAACATTTTGTAACGAAAATGAGAGTTTGTAATGGACAAATTCAGGTAGGCCAAGTTATCGTTACTCATTGTGTATTGAATATTACTTTTCTATTATTTCTCTATTTTCTTTCTCTCTGTATTGTTGGGAAGCGCCCGTAAGTAAGCATCTCACTGTTTTTCTACACCTGTTGTTTATGAAGCATGTGACAAATAAAATGTGATTTGAGGCCCCTCCCTGTTCCGTTCCGTTTGCTCTGTTTGCTTCCATTTGGTTCCTAGAGTAAACGGTAAACGGTTTGAATACCAACTAATGAATACACCCCTGTTCATCTGGAGACAAATGGCGGCCATTGTTGTAGAGGTCAGTGTTTATCGACATGATCATAGTCGCCTCAGTACATTCTACACGGACAGTGGAAGTCCCAATTGACGGCAATCCTTGCCGTTCTTCAAAATGCTTCAGTGTAACTTTATATTCTCTCTCCTCTGCATTTATCATCAGTCGCTCTTTGAGTTTGAGTTTGAGTTTATTTTTATTTTTACAGGGACAGTGCACATTAATCAACGTTTCAGTAAAAGTGCCGGTTTTAGCCAGCCGGCTAATTTTCAACCGCAGTCCCTGGGCAGGTTATTAAAAACAATTACAATATAGACAATAACAACATAGAACAAGACATAGCATACAGACATAGCAACATAGGACAAGCAAGACGTAGCATACAGACCGAGCAACATAGAACAAAAAGCAGCAAGACAAAATTCTTAAAAGCAACAAAGTGTTTCCTTTTAAACAAGCGAATGCAGTTTGCTACACTAAATGCAGCTTGCTACACTAAATGCCAACGACAAAATGAACACCTCAAAGACAATGAGTTAATACATCCTCATACTGTTCTTCAAAGGCAACATATGTAAAAGAAAACAATAGAAAGCGATTAAGAAATAGACAGTGGGTTCTTCAAGGAAAAAACACTCTCCTAATCTTTAAACCCTCCAGTCAATACAAAGAACAAAGAGTCCAATTGTATTTGATGAGGGAGAAAATATTCAGATACCTTAAATGTTTGATTAAACCAATGCTGGTGTGCGTGAAGGCTTTTGTTCCAGCAAGCAGTAACATACCTGATAGCAATCAAGTTTACTTCAAATGTTACTATATTATATATACTGTATATATATCATATTTGACTGTATTTGACTTTAAATAAAGACTATGGTTGTTAGAATCCTGTGAGTTGCTGACTGGCATTCTTCTGCCTACAAGGTCCGTAGGGTTCAGGGCCCGTATTCACATAGCTTCTTAGATTTAAGCTTCGTTCACACTGGTAGTTTGAAGTGACTCAACTCCAATTTTTTTGCATATCCGATTAGAATCTGTTCTTTTTCCTGCAGTCTGAACACCCAAAAAGCACATGGAATCTGATATTTCAAGCCACCTTTGTAGGTGGTTTGAAGTCAGATACAAATCTGATTCCTGGCCATGCGACTTGTCTGAACAGTCAAATCTGATTTATTTGCCCTCAAGTGTATATATATATATATATATATATATATATATATATATATATATATATATATATATATATATATATACAGTGGGGAGAACAAGTATTTGATACACTGCCGATTTTGCAGGTTTTCCTACTTACAAAGCATGTAGAGGTCTGTAATTTTTATCATAGGTACACTTCAACTGTGAGAGACGGAATCTAAAACAAAAATCCAGAAAATCACATTGTATGATTTTTAAGTAATTAATTTGCATTTTATTGCATTACATAAGTATTTGATCACCTACCAACCAGTAAGAATTCCGGCTCTCACAGACCTGTTAGTTTTTCTTTAAGGATCCCTCCTGTTTTCCACTCATTACCTGTATTAACTGCACCTGTTTGAACTCGTTACCTGTATAAAAGACACCTGTCCACACACTCAATCAAACAGACTCCAACCTCTCCACAATGGCCAAGACCAGGGAGCTGTGTAAGGACATCAGGGATATAAATTGTAGACCTGCACAAGGCTGGGATGGGCTACAGGACCATAGGCAAGCAGCTTGGTGAGAAGGCAACAACTGTTGGCACAATTATTAGAAAATGGAAGAAGTTCAAGATGACGGTCAATCACCCTCAGTCTGGGGCTCCATGCAAGATCTCACCTCGTGGGGCATCAGTGATCATGAGGAAGGTGAGGGATCAGCCCAGAACTACATGGCAGGACCTGGTCAATGACCTGAAGAGAGCTGGGACCACAGTCTCAAAGAAAACCATTAGTAACACACTACGCCGTCATGGATTAAAATCCTGCAGCGCACGCAAGGTCCCCCTGCTCTAGCCAGCGCATGTCCAGGTCCGTCTGAAGTTTGCCAATGACCATCTGGATGATCCAGAGAAGGAATGGGAGAAGGTCATGTGGTCTGATGAGACAAAAATATAGCTTTTTGGTCTAAACTCCACTCGCCGTATTTGGAGGAAGAAGAAGGATGAGTACAACCCCAAGAACACCATCCCAATCGTGAAGCATGGAGGGTGAAACATCATTCTTTGGGGATGCTTTTCTGCAACGGTGACAGGACGACTGCACCGTATTGAGGGGAGGATGGATGGGGCCATGTATCGCGAGATCTTGGCCAACAACCTCCTTCCCTCAGTAATAGCATTGAAGATGGGTCGTGGCTGGGTCTTCCAGCATGACAACGACCCGAAACACACAGCCAGGGCAACTAAGGAGTGGCTCCGTAAGAAGCATCTCAAGGTCCTGGATTGGCCTAGCCAGTCTCCAGACCTGAACCCAATAGAAAATCTTTGGAGGGAGCTGAAAGTCCGTATTGTCCAGCAACAGCCCCGAAACCTGAAGGATCTGGAGAAGGTCTGTAAGGAGGAGTGGGCCAAAATCCCTGCTGCAGTGTGTGCAAACCTGGTCAAGACCTACAGGAAACGTATGATCTCTGTAATTGCAAACAAAGGTTTCTGTACCAAATATTAAGTTCTGCTTTTCTGATGTATCAAATACTTATGTCATGCAATAAAATGCAAATTAATTACTTAAAAATCATACAATGTGATTTTCTGGATTTTTGTTTTAGATTCCGTCTCTCACAGTTTAAGTGTACCTATGATAAAAATTACAGACCTCTACATGCTTTGTAAGTAGGAAAACCTGCAAAATCGGCAGTGTATCAAATACTTGTTCTCCCCACTGTATATACACCCCTTTTTCTCCCCAATTACGATCTTGTCTCATCACTGCAAATCCCCAACGGGCTCGAGAGAGGCGGAGGTGGAGTCATGCGTCCTCTGAAACATGACCCACCAAACCGCGCTCCTTAACACCCACCAGTTTAACCCGGGAAACCAGCCGCACCAACGTATCGGAAGAAACACAGGCACCCGGCCCGCCACAAGGAGTCGCTAGGGCACGATGAGCCAAGTAAAGTGGTTTTTAGACTGCTATTTCTCATATCTTGTTGCTTGCTAGCTACTATGTTGACAGTTTGACAAGAACATGTGGTAGCTAGCTAGCTTGTTAATTGTTTACATCCAAATGAGTGAATGTGCTAGAAAGCTAAACAACTACTGCTGACTGCTGTGTTGACTGCTGTGGCTAGCCAAAAATTACTTGTTTTGAACAACTTATCCTTGGAGGCTTTAAAAGTGTTCTAACACTATGATTTTGAACATTCAAAGCAACTGGGAAACGTCCATGGCAGGCTTTCTCACCTTAGGTTGCTATGTAACTTCTGAGTGATAAGAAGCAAGAGCACCACCACCAATCAACCTACACCACTGCGCACACACTCATTGTTACTATGACAACTAGCGTAGCCTTGTCAGCAAATGACTGCTGTCAGAACACACACACAGATGATTTGGTCACTTGTAACTTGCTGTTTGGACAGTCAGCATTCCAAAACAGATTTGAAAAACAAAACAGATTTGAGCATTAAAGCCTGCAGTGTGAAGAAGGCTTTAGTGTGCTGATCAGCAGTTCTATACATTGAGATGCTTTGGGAGTATGGGCCCAGAACCCTAGGGACATTGGCTGCGTTTAGACAGGCAGCCCAATTCGTATATTTTTTCCACGAATTTTGACCAATCAGATCAGCTCTGAAAAAGATCTAATGTGATTGGTCAAGACCAATTAGTGGAAAAAGATCAGAATTGGGCTGCCTGTGTAAATGCAGCCATAGAAGTTTCACAGTGTGAATTGGCACCTGATCATTTCTCATCATCTCTGGCTTGTTGAATCAGAAGAACAGGTGCCGTGTGCATTTCTGATAGAAGCAAAGTTTAAGTTCCTGCCCGAATAGATGCATAGGTGTTGCACTGCCTCAACCAATGGTTGTGTGCCACATCATTGACTGTGCAGTTGGGCATCATATTGCTATATCATATGTGGTTAGCTGATATGTTAAATACGTATCCAGGCGTTGTAAGACTTGGCATGCGTGTGCAATGTAGTCAGGGAGATACTTGACCAAAGCCTTTCTATTCTTGACTTTCTGAGGGTAGGCCTATGCCACAGACTGCTGATACGATTCACAAAAACATGATTCTCCATTGAGAATGATTGGGGGGCTGGGATTAATCTGGGGTTGGGAAACCAGGCCTAAGACCCTGTTCCTCATAAGACCTCAAGGGGCGGACTAGCCATCTGGCATTTTTAGCCTGTCTAACTTGGGGTTTTGCCTGGCTAAAAATGGGGGTCTCAAGGGAGAAAATGGGCCGGTGTGGGGGCCTTAAGGTAAAAAAGGTCTGGTGTGTTAGAAATGCCAGGGCCGATTTCTGGTCCCAGTCCGCCCCTTAATCTGTCTACAGAGTGGTTGCCTCTACAGCATTATAATGAATCACCATTTGAATCACCATTTGACTGGGGGAGTGGGGAGTCATAGGCTACATCCCAAATGGTACCCTATTTCCTATTTAGTGCACTACTTTTGACCAGGGCCCATAGGGCTCTGGTCAAAAGTAATGCACTGTATAGGGAATAGAGTGCCATTTGGGACGTAGAGAGCATGGTGCATTCTGCTGCATGCCTACCCTGGCTTGACTGACTGTAGGGTTCGACCCTTACAACCATGCCCACCCTGCCTTGGCTCTGTTTGGGCCAATGAACTCTGCCTGCTAGCACACTGCCATTGTCTCTCTCTCTCTCTCTCTCTCTCTCTCTCTCTCTCTCTCTCTCTCTCTCTCTCTCTCTCTCTCTCTCTCTCTCTCTCTCTCTCTCTCTCTCCCTATTGCTTTAATGGTCTCTTCCTTCCTTCCTCTCTGTCTGTCTGTCCATCCCCCCTCCCTCCCTTCCTCCCTCCCTCCCACCCTCTCCTGCTCTGTACACAGCTGATGAGCGATGATTCAGTTAATTTGGGCCCACTGGCTGGATGGTTGGATCACGCTTCATCAGTGTCTCTCTCTTCCACTGCTTTTCTAATGTCAGGCTAGAGCTGTGACAGAGGATTAAGGAGGGATAGAGTGGGGCAGGAGAAGGGGGGGTTAGATTCATCCCTGCCCAGCTTCTCTCTCTCTCTCTCTCTCTCTCTCTCTCTCTCTCTCTCTCTCTATCTCCCTCTCTCTTTCTGCTCTAAAGAGTAAACCCACAGAGTACAGCTGAGCTCCACCGCGCCACAGAGAAAGAGCTAATCAATAGCACTGAATCCCTCCCTCTCGACCACCCTCCCTCCCTCCCTCCAATCTGCCCTGCCTCTCTCCCTCCTTTCTGCCCTGCCTCTCTCCCTGCCTCCCTGCCTGGGAATAAAAGAGGATGCTATGGTATGTCCTTCTCTATTCTCTGCATCCTCTCCACTCCCCCACCCCCCTAGGCATAGGGACCATAGCGTCATTGTCGTCCCCTCCCCCCCCCCTTGTGCTCAGCCATGTGGGCCAGCAGTCATGTGATGTAAGCCAGTGAGCAGAGGCGGTAGCGGTGGAGGCCATGCCCCCTGGCGTCCACAGGGCACCAGCGCCAAGACAGGCAGGCCAGGGCTCTGAAGAAGCATCTTGTGTTACAGCTCGGCTCTGAGGGGCTGTGGAGGCTGCTATACTGTCACCCAGATTGCAGACGGAGGAAGGGAAAGAGAGGGAGGGAGGGATGGGGGAGGGGATTAGGGAGAGGGAGGGAGAGGGAGGAAGATGGAGGGAGCGAGAGACCAACATTTGCCATTTCGGAAGAACATACTGCCCTCGTCATCCTAAAAGGCATGTTGTATTTTCACCAAAGCAGGCTTTTTTTTAATCAAAGCAGTCTCTGCTCATTTCTGTTTTGTAATATGAATCACACACAGCACAAATCCTACAGTATATTTTCTCAGAGGCACAGACACAGCTAAATGCTTCATGGGATGCGCCTCTGACCTCTAACCTCTGACCTTTGCACTGTGTCAGACCCCTGAGGATATACCCAGCAAGCTTTGTAGTAGAGAGACACACAAGTATGTGGCCTCTGTCTCTCTATAAAGCTAGCCCCACACATCCATATAACATACATAGCTTTGTGCCCTGTCTTTGTTATGTGGCCTTTGCCTTTCTAAAGCCAGTATATCTTACTGTACTGTAACACCATGAAATCCCTCCAGCCTCCATCTAGATGAGCTATTGTTACACTAACAAATTAATCTTAATGATACCCCTATTCACCCACACAACGACAATCAATTCCACCAGGGAATAAGAATAATGATTTCCAATAATGCTTATTATATCACATTTGATCTGGATCATACACCTCCTTTCAAATCCCTGGTCCCTGCTGTCATCCAATTTCAAATCATATTTACACACAGGCTCATTGTACCATCGATCTAGCCCTGTTTTGTTTTCATTACTCTCACCGCTCTCTGGAGAGACGGGATTGAGTCTTCTAGCTAGCTTAAACACAGTGGTGTGTGTGTGTGTGTGTTCACTCCTTTAAATGTAGCTGTGGGGACTGGCCTGTGTCTTTATTCCTTCCTCATATGAATACTAAGTCGAAATCAAGGAGGGAGGGAGGTATGGAGAGAGGAAGGCAGTGAGGCATGGAGAGAGAGAGGCAGGCAGGTAGAGAGTAACACAGGACAGGAGGGAGGGGGAGAGAGATAGAGGCAGCCACGAAGGGAGGAAGGGAGAGATGGAGTGAGGCAGGCAAGCAGAGAGAAAGGCAGCTGGTGTGGACGGGGAAAGGGGGGACAGAGGGGACTTGCACTGATCTAGAGTAGATTAGTCTGTGTCTATGCTCCCGACACTGATCAATATGCCATCTCAGGGAGGAGGAGGAGAGAGGTGGAGAGAGAAGGAGGAAATGGAGAGGGAGAGAGGTGGAGGAGAGAGATGGAGAGAGAAGGAGGAAATGGAGGAGGAGAGAGGAGGAGGAAGAGGAGGAGAGAGGAGGCGAGATGAGGAGAGAGGAGGAAGAGGGAGAGATGGAGAAGGAGAGAGAAGGAGAGAGGAGGAAGAGAAGGAAGAGGAGGAAAATGGGGCACAGGAGGAGGAGGAGAGCTGGAGAAAGTTGAGAGATGGAGGAGCAGAGATGGAGAATCAGACACATTATAAGCTGTGGTTGCATTATGAATGGCCCCAGTGTGGCTAAGGGACAGCAGGGACGGCCTATGGATAGCATAATAAGCTGAGATCATAACAAAGGCAGCTAGAGGAGAGATGAGGGGTGCTAGGAGGCGAAGTAGGCGTATTCAATCCCTCTTTTCTAACATAATTTCGATTAGGTTATTGATCAGCAGAGCAGAATAGATCGGCCAACCAGTAGTAACCAGATTTATCTATCCACCCTTATTATTATTATTCTACAGAAGGGTTGATTTTGTCCTTGAATAACGGGGAAAGAAATGGTGGTGTAATGGCCACTTCTCACTGTCAGACTAAGCCGGAGGGGCAGTGACGTGTATTCATGGATTCCAAGGGAAGCCAGGCTTCCCCAAAAAATTGACCAAGAAAAAAAGAAACACTTTTTAAAATCTTTTGTCTCTCTGTGTTTAATAAATGTCCTTCAAAGCACCCGAGCGGAAAAAAAATGACGCCCGTCTGTCTCAGTATGACATTGTTGCCGCCCGTATCATTGAATGCAAGGGAAGCCAGCGAGCATTTGGCCTCCCTTGATAAATGTTTTTATAAAATAATAGCTTGGCTGGGGATGGTCCTGCCGCACCAAAACAAAGTGTCAAGGGAATCCAGTTTGGATTTGGCTTCACACCAATCACATCACACTAGAAGCCAAACCTCATTCACAGAATAAAACTTGAATTGTTGTGTCATTGTCCGGTGGCTAGCTAGCTAGCTAGCTAAAATTGACCCTTTCCTAAATTAGCCATGGCTGGAGATAGTGATTTGGACTTGTGGTTTTACTTAATTCTCCGTACTGGCCAATGATTATAATGGCGATTCTGATTCAACCATTAATTCATACATTGTACCCATGACCTGAGAGGATGGAAGTTCAACATGTACAGTACCAGTCAAAAGTGTGGACACACATACTCATTCCAGGCGTTTTCTTTATTTTTTTACTATTTTCTACACTGTAGAATAATAGTGAAGACATCAAAACTATGAAATAACACATATGGAATCATGTAGTAACCAAAAAGTGTTAAACAAATCAAAAGATATGTTATATTTGAGATTCTTCAAAGTAGCCACCCTTTGCCTTGATGAGAGCTTTGCACACTCTTGGCATTCTCTCAACCAGCTTCATGAGGTAGTCATCTGGAATGCATTTCAATTAACAGGTGTGCCTTGTTAAAAGTTAATTTGTGGAATTGATTTCCTTCTTAATGCATTTGAGCCAATCAGTTGTGTTGTGACAAGGTATGGGTGGTATACAGAAGATAGCCCTATTTCGTAAAAGACCAAGTCCATATTATGGCAAGAACAGCTCAAATAAGCAAAGAGAAATGACAGTCCATCATTACTTTAAGACATG
Source organism: Coregonus lavaretus (assembly GCF_964263955.1). NCBI lineage: Eukaryota > Metazoa > Chordata > Actinopteri > Salmoniformes > Salmonidae > Coregonus > Coregonus lavaretus. Next base: position 24,361,455 of record NC_140020.1, read on the forward strand.
AAGGTCAGTCAATACGGAAGAACTTCGCAAAAACCATCAAGCGCTATGATGAAACTGGCTCTCATGAGGACCACCACAGGAAAGGAAGACTCAGAGTCACCTCTGCTGCAGAGGATAAGTTCATTAGAGTTACCAGCCTCAGAAATTGCAGCTCAAATAAATGCTTTACAGAGTTCAAATAACAGACACATCTCAACATCAACTGTTCAGAGGAGACTGCGGGAATCAAGCCTTCATGGTTGAATTGCTGCAAAGAAACCACTACTAAAGGACACCAATAATAAGAAGATACTTGCTTGGGCCAAGAAACACGACCAATGGACATTAGACAGGTGGAAATCTGTCCTTTGGTCTGATGAGTCCAAATTTGAGATTTTGGGTTCCAACCGCTGTGTCTTTGTGAGACAAAGAGTAGGTGAACGGATGATCTCTGCATGTGTAGTTCCCACCGTGAAGCATGGAGGAGGAGGTGTGATGGTGTGAGGGTGCTTTGCTGGTGACACTGTCTGTGATTTATTTAGAATTCAAGGCACACTTAACCAGCATGGCTACCACAGAATTCTGCAGCGATACGCCATCCCATCTGGTTTGGGCTTAGTGGGAATATCATTTGTTTTTCAACAGGACAATGACTCAACACACCTCTAGCCTGTGTAAGCGCTATTTGATCAAGAAGGAGAGTGATGGAGTGCTGCATCAGATGACCTGGCCTCAACCCAATTGCGATGGTTTGGGATGAGTTGGACCGCAGAGTGAAGGAAAAGCAGCCAACAAGTGCTCAGCATATGTGGGAACTCCTTCAAGACTGTTGAAAAAGCATTCCAGGTGAAGCCCGGTGCACCCCGTACCTGCACCTCGCAACAAACCAGTGGTGCGTGTCTCCAGTCCGGTACGGCCTGTACCTGCTCCTCGCACCAAACCAGTGGTGCGTGTCCCCAGCAAGGTATGGCCCGTAACTGCTCCTCGCATCAAACCAGTGGTGCGTGTCCCCAGCCTGGTACGGCCCGTGCCTGCTCCTCGCATCAAACCAATAGTGAGTGTCTCCAGCCCGTGCGCCCTGTACCTGCTCCTCGCACCAAACCAGTGGTACGTGTCTCCAGTCCGGTACGGCCCGTACCTGCTCCTCGCACCAAACCAGTGGTGCGTGTCCCCAGCCTGGTACGGCCCATACCTGCTCCTCGCACCAAACCAGTGGTGTATGTCCCCAACCCGGTACGGCCCGTGCCTGCTCCTCGCACCAAACCAGTGGTGCGTGTCCACAGCCCAGTGCGTCCTGTGCCAGTGCCCCGCACTGGCACGAAGCCTCCAGTGATGATCCATGGCACAAAGCCTCCAGTGATGATCCATGGCACGAAGCCTCCAGTGATGATCCAGTGATGATCCATGACCTGGCCTCAACAATCACCCAACCTCAACCCAATTGCGATGGTTTGGGATGAGTTGGACCGCAGAGTGAAGGAAAAGCAGCCAACAAGTGCTCAGCATATGTGGGAACTCCTTCAAGACTGTTGAAAAAGCATTCCAGGTGAAGCCCGGTGCGCCCTGTACCTGCTCCTCGCACCAAACCAGTGGTGCGTGTCTCCAGTCGTGCCTCCAGTGATGATCCATGGCCCGAAGCCTCCAGTGATGATCCATGGCCCGACGCCTCCAGTGATGTTCCATGGCACGAAGCCTCCAGTGATGATCCATGGCACGAAGCCTCCAGTGATGATCCATGGCACGAAGCGTCCTGTGATGATCCATGGCCCGAAGACTCCAGTGATGGTCCATGGCCCGGAGCCTCCTGCGATGGTCTGCAGTCCAGAGTCTCCAGCTCCGGTCAGCTGCTTTACTCCTGTGCCAGAGCAGTCCGCTCCACCGTAGCCTAGTCCAGCTCCGGTCAGCTGCTCCACTCCAGTGCCAGAGAAGTCCGCTCCACCGGTGCCTAGTCCAGCTCCGGTCAGCTGCTCCACTTCAGTGCCAGAGCAGTCCGCTCCACCGGTGCCTAGTCCAGCTCCGGTCAGCTGCTCCACTTCAGTGCCAGAGCAGTCCGCTCCACCGGTACCTAGTCCAGCTCCGGTCAGCTGCTCCACTCCAGTGCCAGAGCTGTCCGCTCCACCATTGCCTAGTCCAGCTCCGGTCAGCTGCTTCACTTCAGTGCCAGAGCAGTCTGCTCCACCGGTGCCTAGTCCGGGTCCGTTCGTCTACTCTTCCCCCATGCCGGAGCCATCCACTCCACCGTGGTCCGAGCCGGAGCCAGACGTCAACCCCTCTCCAGGGTCGGGGTCTCCCACACCAGGGTCCAGACTGGACTTGGTGCATCGCGGGAGGACTGCTGGGCCGGGACCAGACGTCAGCCCCTCTCCAGGGTCGAGGGCTCCCACACCAGGGTCCAGACAGGGCTTGGTGCATTGTGGGAGGACTGAGAGGGGGAGCATCGCGCCAGGGTCCAGACCGGACCGGGCGTGCAAAGGGGAGGCAGGAGGGGAGAAGAGTTTATTGCCTACGTCACGTCCGAAGCCGGAGCCGGATCCGCCACTGAGGCTAGATGCCCACCTGGACCCTCCCCTAATGAGTCAGGTTTTTGCAGCCGGAGTCCGCACCTTTTGGGGGGGGGGGGGGGGGGGGGTACTGTCATGCCCTGACATTGAGATCTCTAGTTGGGTTGGTCAGGGTGTAAAATCTAATTTATATATTTCTATGTTGGCCGGGTGTGGTTCCCAATTAGAGGCAGCTGTCGGTCGTTGTCTCTGATTGGGGATTATACTTAGGCAGCCATGTTGCCTACCTTAGTTGTGGGATCTTGTTTCTGTTTGGCTTGTTTGATGTTTAGCCTCTTGAACGTCACCTTCTGTTGGATTTTGTTATTTTGTCGGTGTTTATTATAATAAACGACTATGTACGCATACCATGCTGCACCTTGGTCCAATCCTTTACACAACGAACATGACACTAGGAGCAATTCCATGGAATTACGCTGAGACCCAGATGTTTCACTTTAAAATGTATACCAAACAAAAACCATTGGTTTCAAAGTTAAACAAACCATATGTACAAGGACTTCTTTAAAGAATTTCCACTGAACATTTTACAAAAACACATTTACAGGACAAACTGTTTATGTTTTATTTACTGTGTAAATTGTTAAAAGTAGTCAGTCATTGTGTGTGCATAGAGTTGTATGTTAAAGTTTGAAATCAGTGGTTTTTGTTTGGCAACCTCCCGAGTGGCGCAGTGGTCTAAGGCACTGCATCGCAGTGCTAATTGTGCCACTAGAGATCCTGGTTCAAATCCAGGCTCTGTCGCGCCCGGGAGAACCATGGGGCGGCACACAATTGTCCCAGGGTAGGGGAGGGAATGGCCGGCAGGGATGTAGTTCAGTTGCATTGCCAGGGTTGTGGGTTTGATTCCCATGGGGGGCCAGTATGAAAAAAGTATGTATGCACTCACTAACAGTAGGTCGCTCTGGATAAGAGCATCTGCTCAAATGTAATGCATACATTTTAAAGTGAGTCTCAGCGTAATTCAATTACTGTGGAATTGCCCCTAGGTATACTGTGTTTAGTGTTGGTTACAGATGTTGTGTTACACAGACACCACCTTGTCCAACAGCTCGCTAGTGACATACAGTGGCCTAGTGTACATAGACACTAATCCTCTCTATCTCTGCCTCTCATTATCGGTCACTACTCTCTCTCTCTCTCTCTCTCTCTCTCTATCTTCCCCCCTCTTTCTCTATCTATCTATCTACCCCTCCTCCCTCCCTCCCTCCCTCCCAGTCTCTGAGCTCATGTGTTGATCTACTGTCAAATCTTCCAGGATTATCTGTAATCCCGGAGCTGCAGAATCTGTTTGCTGACAGCTGTGTTCTCAAATATTACTACTACTGCCATGCACACACTACCCTATATACCAGAACCAGAGCGAGATGGAGAGAGAGAGAGAGAGAGAGAAAGAGAGAAATAGAGAGAAAAAGAGAGCGAGAGAGAAGGAGAGAGGAGAGGCAGGCAGAGACAGAGAGAGTGAGAGGGATAGAGAAGCAGAGACAGAGAGAAAGAGAGAGAGAGAGACAGAGAGAGACAGAGAGAGAGAGACAGAGAGAGAGAGAGAGACAGAGAGAGAGAGAGACAGAGAGAGAAAGAGTGAGAGAGAGAGAAGGAGATAGGGTACATAGATGGTGGTATATACAGTAGGATAAATTATCTCTACAGGGGCATTGATATCCCTAGGGGGGGTGGGTGGGGGGGGGGGGGGGGGGGGGGGGGGTTCCCCCCATTACCCAATCATCTTCAGGGGAATCAGTCTGCGTCCCAAATGGATTTGAAAGTTTAGTTCATAATGTTGCATATCGGTCATTCGGCTATTAGCTGGCCAAAAGTAGTGCAATACTGTTCATATAACCGTCTGTTAGTGTGGGCTTTCAGTTAATTTATGTAAATCACAAAGCTCTTTTGCATTTCCTGTGGTGCAGGCAAGTGTTCAATCATAATGTTAGCATGTGATCTTTCTGCATATGGGCAGATTACAGTAAAAATAGGAAATGAAAATGGAAATTGGATTCATATGTTTAAAATACAACCAACATATTATATAAAACCCCATATTATACAAAAACCCATATAATAGAAAACCCATATAATATTCCATTAAACTACATTTGAATTTGGAATAGAACCTAGAATCTCGAAAAGTGATAAATACATTATCATACTTCTCTCTTTCTCTTTTTCACCTCTCCTCTTATTGAGTGTATTGTCCCTATCAGGCTGTCTTCTTGTCTGCTACATATTATACAACAGTTTTAAAAAACATATAGCTTTATTTCATATATGGACCTAGGGTATTGTCCCTAATGGTCTCTCTTCTCCTCCACTCCCTCCAGGTGGTCTACAAGAATAACGACATCCGTCTGGAGCTCTCCCGTCTGGCCCGCATCGTAGACCCCAAGATGAAGCTCCAGGGTGACGTGGTGTTTAAGTGTGAGAATGTGGCAACCCTGGACCCTATCAACTTTGAGAGCCCTGACTCCTACCTCAGCCTGCCCAAGTGGAACACCAAGAGGATGGGCTCCATCTCCTTCGACTTCAGGACCTCAGAGCCCAATGGACTAATACTGTTCACCCACGGCAAGGTATACTAACTAATGAAATACCCTGATGAAGGTCTATTGAAGACCCACATTTAGGTTTAATGATGTTTGTAAGATAAGATCACCAGTGTGCTGGAGTTCTGTTTCTAGTAAGTATATCAATGTAAAAGAAAGTCACACACTCATATTTCCTTGCTGTGGATTTATTTGACCAAGGTTTTGGCTAAAGAGCCTTGATGTAGAGCTTTAGGAAAAACATTGGTCATTCATTTGTATAGTTTAACTTCCCATTAGTCAGCAGACTCAGTACGTCACCTAATTTCCAGGCCCAGGACCGGCGGGACGCAGCAGGGAAGAAGAACAACAAAGTAGACTTCTTTGCAGTAGAGCTGCTGGATGGAGGGCTGTATCTGCTGCTGGACATGGGCTCAGGCACTATCAAGGTCAAAGCCACCCAGAACAAGGTCAACGATGGAGCCTGGCACCACGTGGACATACAGAGGGATGGACGATCAGGTGAGGAGAGAGGGGTGGTGGGGTGGAGTGGGAGGAGGACGAGGAGGAGGAGGGGGTAGGGCTATTGCGGTGACCATATTACCGCCACACCGGCAGTCATGAGTCATGACCGCCGTAAAATTCCACGTGATCGTTGAGTCACGGTAATCCCCTTTTATGCACTCTGGACATGCATTGGTAGTACCCAACTCACTAACGACCATCATGTTGCTAATGGCCTGGTACTCAGGGCTCTATTGTCCCTCTAACCACTCTGACATCAATACAAATGCAATCAAAAATCACATCAAACACTTATCATCAAAACAGTACAGTATCATGCTTTTAAAAATCACCTCACTGGGATGATCAATTTGAAGAAAGAACTTCAACAACAGGTTGAAACTGAGTGGAAAACATGGTCATTGTGGATGTTGTTTCAAAGCCTAACACAACAAAATGGACAGCGCTTTCTAAGGTGATGGTTAATTCAAAACACTATACGCATATTAGAGCTAATGCATACATTGAGTATACAAAACATTAAGAACACCTGCTCTTTTCATTACATAGACTGACCAGGTGAATGCTATGATCCCTTTTTGATGTCACTTGTTAAATTCACTTAAATCAGTGTAGATGAAGAGACACATTTACATTACATTTTAGTCATTTAGCAGATGCTCTGATCCAGAGCGACTTACAGTTAGTGAGTGCATACATTTTTCATACTGGCCCCCCGTGGGAATCGAACCCACAACCCTGGCGTTGCAAGCGCCATGCTCTACCAACTGAGCTACAGGAGGCCACACACGTTAAAGAAGGATTTTGAAGCCTTCAGACAACTGAGACATGGATTGTGTATGCGTACCATTCAGAGGGTGAATGGGAAAGACAAAATATTTAAGTGCCTTTGAATGGGGTATGGCAGTAGGTGCCAGGCGCACCGGTTTGTGTGGGTTTTTCACGCTCAACAGTTTCCCGTGTGTGTCAAGAATGGTCCACCACCCAAAGGACATCCAGCCAACTTGACACAACTGTGGGAAGCATTGTAGTCAGCATGGGCCAGTATCCCTGTGGAACGCTTTCGACACCTTATAGAGTCCATTCCCTGATGAATTGAGGCTGTTGTGAGGGCATAAGGGGGGGCAACTCAATATTAGGAAGGTGTTCATAATGTTTGGTACACTCAGTGCATATGTTTATGCATATGCATAGGCCTATATATGAGCACAAGCCTGAAAAAAAACCCTGAATTAAAATAATGATTGGGCCGTTATACAATACATAGACTACCGCATATTACGCATTGCAGAAAAATATATATTTTTAATGATTTAAGATGTCTTTGGTACATAATTGGTTTAGCCTTCCCAAATGAAGCACTGGGTAGCTGCAGGAACAGGGTTGGAGAACCCATGGCATGCAGAGTTTGGGCAGAATATCACCTGTCTGCCAGCGATAGGCTGCATGCTCCTCAAACAGTGGTTGATGGTTGGAGTGAAATAACCGGAGTAGCCTACCAGCATGATTAAAAAACCTACCGGCAGCTAGTGATGACATGTCTTGTTTCCCCTGTCCCTGTTCCTGTCCATTTGATAATGGGACATTCTAAATCGAATAATTTTACATAATTTAACATAAAGACAAGATTAAATTCAGAATAGTCTGATGGGTGAAAATATGATCACTTGATGAGAGAACAGCGTGTGGAGCCTGAGGCAAGGAACAGAGCGGAAGCTTTTTTTGCAACTTTCTCAAATCATCAATAGCCTATAGTCACATCATGCAGCCCATATATGTTTTGATTTCTAAGGTTTGTATAATTCAAAACTAAAGTTGGCAAATAACTAAATCTAGCTTATAGGACCTGTTTCAAATGATCACTTTTATGCTCAACATACCCATATGCCCACTCGCTCCGGAAAGGGACCGCAAAGTTCAATTATATTCTTACTATAAAATCATATAAATAAGGGATAATCAATGAGGGGCTATGCATTCTATGGAAAATAACACACCTTCCACGGAGTTCCATTATTTTCCAGAGAACGCATAGAGCCCCAAGGCAATAATTTAACACATTTGCTGCTAGAAATGTGTTCAACATCCACTGAAGTAGCTAACAAGTTTAGATAGCTACAGTAGTTGCCCTGGTAACCAAGCAAATATACTTGCTAGTTTAGCTAACCAAACCATCAGTCCTAGCTTGCTATTATGAAAATTGAATTCAACAATGGCAATAATGTTTTCAATTCGACATTTGCTTTCAAAAGCAGCTCAAACATAGAACATGTAAGAATTAACTATAGCCATTGAGTTCTACCGTGCTGATATACCGTGCATTATAGGGAATTATAGTATAGTACTGAACGTGTCGGTAGTCGGGATGAGACAGACAGGCAGGCAGCATTTCTCAGCCAGTCGAAATCATGAATCAGCATAATTGTTATGGATATATACAAAGAACTATCAATAGAGAACAGGTCAAACGAAACAAAGTGCAGCTAGTTAGCAGTCTTTCCAGCTTCAGTTTGAAGTTATTGTGTTACTTTAGCTGTGTTGTTGGCTAGCTCTCGAACAACAGAGCACATTTTCTATGCCAGGTGAAATCGCGCAACATTAGCTCATTGTTATGGATGTATCCAAATAAATGTCACTAGAAAACAGCTTAAACAAATGCAGCTACTTTGTTGTTATTCTGGCTGCACTGTTTGACGTGACTGTAAGTTAGCCGTAGTTGGCTAGCTAGCAAGCAAGGGATAAGAACGTTGCTAGCCAGTACGGCAATGGAACATTTGAACGAATGACTGGGTCGCGTCCATAGATACAGAACAAAAATACTGAACAACTCTGGCAACCGAACCGATAGAACGAATGACCAGCCGGCTTGGGTAGCAACCCTAGATTTGTGTCAGGACTATATCTTGTGGAAGGATGAAATAGTATAAAAATAAAAATGTTAATGAAAATATGTCAATCATTATTTGAATATGTTGGTAACCCGTTGTATAAAAGTGATAATGCCATCGAAGCCAGTGTATGAAGGACATAGTAACACGGTTTTCCTGCCCTCGACTTCGTCTTGGACCTAACAACACCCGGGCCAATATATCATCCAAACACCGGATTTTCTGGCATTATCACTTAAATATTGCACGCTCTTCAAGCCCTTCAAGCTAATCAGAAACGAGTTTTCAACAATGCCATGGCATAATTAAGCAAAAACGCACGACAGGGTGTGATATATGCCAGTCTTTGCATGACAATAACCGGCTGACATAATTTCATGACCGCCACATCCTTAGGAGGGGAAAGGATGGGGGGTGGTGGTGGTGGAGGAGAATGGTGATGATCATTGTAAAACTCCTCAGAATATACATCAAAGCCATCATACTATTGCACGATTTGCAGAAGTATTTCTACATTGTCCACAATGTGTATAAAACTTAAGAGAAACTGTATCTTGAGGATGTAGGGATAGTACATTTATCATGAGGATGATAAAGCAAAACCTTTAAAATCCTATTTCCTGATTATATTTCCTCCACAGCTTGTTTATCCTGTGTGTACACTGACCTGAAAAAGGTTGGACAAACAGAACAGAACAGAGAGGAGGGGAGCTTTAGAGAGGATGATTATATTGGCGCCAAAAGGGTTGGAGATGAGAGAGTCTATTGTTGCCTTGAGCTCCATAACAGAATGGATTCACCACATTAAAAGGAAAAGGGGAAAGTGAGAAGAAGAGAGAGAGAGAAAGAGAGAGAAACAGACAGAGAGAAAGAGAGAGAAACAGACAGAGAAAAGGAGAGAGAAATAGACAGAGAGAAAGAGAGAGAAACAGACAGAGAGAAAGAGAGAGAAACAGACAGAGAGAAAGAGAGAGAAATAGACAGAGAGAAAGAGAGAGAAACAGACAGAGAGAAAGAGAGAGAAACAGACAGAGAGAAAGAGAGAGAAACAGACAGAGAGAAAGAGAGAGAAACAGACAGAGAGAAAGAGAGAGAAACAGACAGAGAGAAAGAGAGAGAAACAGACAGAGAAAAGGAGAGAGAAACAGACAGAGAGAAAGAGAGAGAAATAGACAGAGAGAAAGAGAGAGAAACATACAGAGAGAAAGAGAGAGAAACAGACAGAGAGAAAGAGAGAGAAACAGACAGAGAGAAAGAGAGAGAAACAGACAGAGAGAAAGAGAGAGAAACAGACAGAGAGAAAGAGAGAGAAACAGACAGAGAGAAAGAGAGAGAAACAGACAGAGGGAAAGAGAGATAAACAGACAGAGGGAAAGAGAGAGAAACAGACAGAGAGAAATAGAGAAAAACAGACAGAGAGAAAGAGAGAGAAACAGACAGAGAGAAAGAGAGAGAAACAGACAGAGAGAAAGAGAGAGAAATAGACAGAGAGAAAGAGAGAGAAACAGACAGAGAGAAAGAGAGAAAAACAGACAGAGAGAAAGAGAGAGAAACAGACAGAGAGAAAGAGAGAGAAACAGACAGAGAGAAAGAGAGAGAAACAGACAGAGAGAAAGAGAGAGAAACAGACAGATGGAAATAGAGAGAAACAGACAGAGAGAAAGAGAGAGAAACAGACAGAGAGAAAGAGAGAGAAACAGACAGAGAAAAGGAGAGAGAAACAGACAGAGAGAAAGAGAGAGAAATAGACAGAGAGAAAGAGAGAGAAACATACAGAGAGAAAGAGAGAGAAACAGACAGAGAGAAATAGAGAAAAACAGACAGAGAGAAAGAGAGAGAAATAGACAGAGAGAAAGAGAGAGAAACAGACAGAGAGAAAGAGAGAGAAACAGACAGAGAGAAAGAGAGAGAAACAGACAGAGAGAAAGAGAGAGAAACAGACAGAGAGAAAGAGAGAGAAACAGACAGAGAGAAAGAAAGAGAAACAGACACAGGGAAAGAGAGAGAAACAGAGAGAAAGAGAGAGAAACAGACAGAGAGAAAGAGAGAGAAACAGACAGAGAGAAAGAGAGAGAAACAGACAGAGAGAAAGAGAGAGAAACAGACAGAGAGAAAGAGAGAGAAACAGACAGAGAGAAAGAGAGAGAAACAGACAGAGGGAAAGAGAGATAAACAGACAGAGAGAAATAGAGAAAAACAGACAGAGAGAAAGAGAGAGAAATAGACAGAGAGAAAGAGAGAGAAACAGACAGAGAGAAAGAGAGAGAAACAGACAGAGAGAAAGAGAGAGAAACAGACAGAGAGAAAGAGAGAGAAACAGACAGAGAGAAAGAAAGAGAAACAGACAGAGAGAAAGAGAGAGAAACAGACAGAGAGAAAGAAAGAGAAACAGACACAGGGAAAGAGAGAGAAACAGAGAGAAAGAGAGAGAAACAGACAGAGAGAAAGAGAGAGAAACAGACAGAGAGAAAGAGAGAGAAACAGACAGAGGGAAAGAGAGATAAACAGACAGAGGGAAAGAGAGAGAAACAGACAGAGGGAAAGAGAGAGAGGGAGAGAGGAAAGAAAAAGATATAGAGAGAAACAGAGGCAGAGATAGAGAGAGAATGAGAGAGAGAGAAAGAGAGAGAGGGGAAGAGAAAGAGATAGAGAGAGAGTGCAAGAAGAAGAGAGGAGAGCGGTAGTAGTACTTCTGTTATTTGATGTCCTGGGTCTGTGTTATATATCAGCTTAGAGCAGCCAATTTAGCCCTGTGTCAACACATTCTACTTTGATGAATCACTACCTAGCACCAATGAAAGAAGGGAAGAATGGAAGAATTGAGAGAAGAGGAGGATTTTCAGAAGAAAGAGAGAGAAATTAGACAGATATATGGATATGCGGCTGAGTGGTGGTATTAACTTGTTGCTAGAGAACTGTTTAATGGGACTTCACATGATGGGATTTAAATCTCATAGTTAGACACTGAGGACAGTTAGTAGTTCACTGAGGTGTTTGAAGAACAAACTGATGATGATGATTTTAAGTTCTTTGGAACCATAAACCTGATTTATCCACACTCTCCTCTGACCAACGCCAAACACCAAGCGCTCTTGATCGTAGCCTAAGGCTAACATCCTGGCCTTGTGAACCAGGCTTCAAGACTCTTCTATAATGTGTTGTCAGACACACAACTCATGAGACTACTAGTCTAAGATACTAAAACTACGCAATATTAGAATCACTTAGACCTTAACACTAACCTCCCCTCTCTTCTTTCTCTCTCTACTTTCCCCACTCCATCTTTCTCCTCTCCAGGTATCATCTCAGTAGACAATCGTCGTACTCCGTTCACGGCCAGCGGAGAGAACGAAATCTTAGACCTGGAGGGAGACCTCTACCTGGGTGGTCTCCCTGACAACCGGGTAGGCCTGGTGTTACCTACCGAACTGTGGACAGCCATGTTGAACTACGGCTACGTGGGCTGTATCCGGGACCTCTTCATAGACGGCCGCTCCAAAAACATCCGGGCCATCTCGGAGTCTCAGAACACCACAGGCATCAGGCCCACCTGCAGTAAAGTCACGGGGAAACAGTGTGATAGCAACCCCTGTAAGAATAACGGAGTCTGTAAGGAAGGATGGAACCGGTTTATCTGCGACTGCACCGGGACTGGGTTCTGGGCCACAACGTGTGAGCGAGGTGAGTCTGCTGCTTACTTCCTGTTTGGAAAACTGATTGTTGTCATATGCACGTCTCATTCATTTCAGTGCTGGGTGAACGTTCAGGCATTCTTGAGGTTTTCTCCTTGTTATGTTTACACACACTGGGTTAGCACTGGGTTGATTGAGTTGCATTGGCATGCTGCGTTTGATAGTGCTGTGTGATTGGAGATTGTGATGGTAATCGAGATGGGACAGTTTTGTTTGCTTGTGTCTGAAACAAAAAAATTACAAGCTTGGCCTACGCTCTTTAAAGGAGCCGAGGTGGAAGTGAATTACAAGCTTTATGTTGTGTTGAGAGAGCCTTTCTACTAACTAAACTATAGAGGTTCCGACTGGTTTGGAT
>NC_140020.1:24374176-24418015 GCF_964263955.1 Coregonus lavaretus
TGTTTTGTCCAGGAAGTTGTTGTCACGCCCTGGCTCTGGGGACGCTTGTATGTTGAGCCAGGGTGTGAGTGTTCTTTGTTTATTCTAGTTCATGTATATCTATGTTGGCCAGAGTGGTTCTCAATCAGAGGCAACGAGTGTCAGCTGTTGCTGGTTGTCTCTGATTGGGAACCATATTTAGACAGGCTGTTTTCCCACAGTGTTTGTGGGATCTTGTTCCTGTGTAGGTTTGTGGTTTGCACCATTGGACGTCACGTATCGATTTGTTGTTTTGTTCGTGTAATCATTTAATAAATAAGTATGTTCACCTTCCACGCTGTGCCTTGGTCCTCCTCTCTTCCCGACGATTGTGACAGTTGTCTAAAAGGGATTCAATTTGTTGTTGCCTAATTGCTTTTCGGTAGGTTTCGACACTACTTTCCTTCATCTTTAGCATATCTTAATATTATTCCGTTCCTTTGGCTTTGATGCCTCATGATTGAGTATTGCTCTGTTCAAGTAGATAGATTTTTCTGTGAACTGATAGGGGTGTCAGTGGGCTGACTGTGAACGCTCAGTGATAAAGTAGCCTACAGTACTACTGCCAAGAGATGAGCTATAGGTGTACCTACCATAGGAGTCTCCTTGAAGCCTATCATTGACTATGTACATACCAGCGTGCGACAGAGCTGCAGGAGTTGTAACCCATTTTTGTTGGTTATGTTGTCGTAGTTGTACCTAGGGGGGCATATGGGGGAGGGAATGCTCTGTTGAGATCATTTCCTTTTGAATTTCTAGCCAAATGTAAAATGTTCCTGTTTTGATTAATTAAATAGAGTGAGTTAGGTATGCTCTATACCAAATTAGCATTCCCCCTGAGGCCCTTCCCTGTTTCACACCTGGTAGTTGGTGGATGGGTCTACCAGCTCTCTGTAACCTAGAGGGCAACCAGTGGGTCCATCTCCTCTATAACATGTTTCTTGTAGGATGACAATGTCTGTATTTCTGATTTCTTTGGTGAAGTCCATGTTCCTGCTCTTTAGGCCAAAGGCACATGACCTGATCTGAGGGGGCCTAAATGGGGTGTGGGCATGGTTGACTTGGGGGGGTGTTGATTGGTTGTGGTGGGGGTGTGGATGTGGCTGGTGGTGCTGTGGTCTGGATGTAGGTCATCTTGGCGTGGTTCCTCTATGTGTAGGTCTGGGGGTGGGGGTGGGGGGGGGGTCCCGCAGGTCTGGGAGAGTGTCTCGCTAGTCTGGGCGGGGTGTCTGTTGATCCTGTGTGAGGTTTTGGGGCTGCGGTTGAGGGCGATGTCCTTTAGGGTCCGGGCGAAGGTGGGCACTGCTGCCTTGTATAGGTGGACCTGGTCGTAAAGGCTGTTCAAGTCCAGGGTGGAGTGGTGGGCCAGGTAGACATTTGGTTTTGAGGCACAGTCACGGGAAATATTTGTGTTTACCCACTGTACGGTAGTAGGGTGGAAGTATTTTTGTGGTAGCAGGGTGGAGATAACCACTTGTGTGTTGGGGAAAGTAGAATAATCTATTTCAATCACTCCCGTGAGTGCTGTGGCCACCCTTTCCTGCTGTGTTCTCAGGTCACTTGTGCCTGTGTGTATTATTATGTGGCTGGGTGATCCTAGTTGGTCCTCAGACAGAAGGTCTAGGGCGCGCTGGGTGTTTGGACACCAGAGTTTAGACACTGTGTTTGGGAAAACGATTATGTATTTCCAGTTTGAGTCAATAAGGAGTACAATATGTGGCTTGTGTATGTCCAGTGGGTGTTGGGGGGTCATCAGGAGGGCTATCAGGGTGGCAGACAGGGGGGGTTCTCAGAGGGGGTGGGATCCCCTTGGTTTGGGGTTCTTCATTTGTTTGTCCGGCTGTAATGTCAAGGCTATGGTTAGGGTCTAGGGTGGACTGTTCTGCTGTGGTGTCGAGACTTTGGTCAGGATCTGAGGTGGGCTGATCTGCTGGCTTCTCTGCGGGGGTGGCCAGCTCTCTAATGGGTTGTTCTCTGTCACCCGTCATCGTTCTCACCTTCTCCTCCAGCACTCTGATCCTCTCCTCTAGTGCTCTGTTCTTCTCCTGCTCATTCTCCTGTTGATGTTGTCTCACCACAGTCCAGAGTGCAGATATGTCTCTCTCTCCACCTCCAGCTCTCTGGGTCTAGTTAAGGGGGTGTTGTTGTGCTGGACTGTTGTCTGGGTCTGTGCTGACTGGAGTGTGTTCACCTATTGTTCCAGCTCCACCTGCCTTACCTCCAGCTGGGTGAATTTATCCTTCATTTCAATGAGGGAGTAGTACTCTGTGCTGGGAGGTTGACTTTCCGCTTGGGGTTGCTCGTCTGTGGGGTGGGGGTATCTTTCTCAAGGGAGAGCTTCTCTGAGCTATTTCTTTGATTAGGTGAAAGTCCAGCTGAAACTGTTTGGGGTTGCCCTGTACCAATACTGTTCCAGACTTGTAGATATTGATATTGGCTGACTCAGAGTCCTCGTTGTTTAGTATCCTGAGTTTCCACCCATCGCTAACATCCCCCTTCTTAACAGAGGGGTAGTGTGTTAATGTAGCGCTATGCCATTCCAGGGGATGGTCTGTATGGAAGATTAAGTTGCATATGTTCCCATTTTTATCATAGTCAGCAAAAAGTGTTTCTTGATTTTCCATAAGGAGGTTATTTTTGTACTCTTTTCGTGCATTATCATTTTTTACATCCAGAGGGTTCTGTGTGCTAATAACCCCCCCCCTCTCTCTCTCTCTCTCGCTCTCGCTCTCGCTCTCCTCTCGCTCTATCCCTCCATCCCCCTCCCTTCCTTTCACTGTCTCTCTCTCTCTTTCTCTGTGCTTGACCCTGCTCCAGTGCCAATCATGCCTGGCTGGGGACGGGGTATATGGACCCCAGAGCTATGCTGCTGGGGTTGGTGCGGGCTTGGCTGACACTGCAGCATACCTACTATAAACTTCTGAACCGCCTGGGGGAGTTTGCAGAGGTGTGGGGTGTCAGGGGTTTTTATGTATAGTCCGTTACGATGAAGTAAAGATTGTGCCTTTTAATGATGTAACTATTGGGCCAATAAAGGTATTTAAAAATATATATACAGTGAGGGAAAAACGTATTTGATCCCCTGCTGATTTTGTACGTTTGCCCACTGACAAATTTTAATGGCAGGTTTATTTGAACAGTGAGAGACAGAATAACAACAAAAGAATCCAGAAAAACGCATGTCAAAAATGTTATAAATTGATTTGCATTTTAATGAGGGAAATAAGTATTTGGTGATTTAGTACTTGGTGGCAAAACCCTTGTTGGCAATCACAGAGGTCAGACATTTCTTGTAGTTGGCCACCAGGTTTGCACACATCTCAGGAGGGATTTTGTTCCACTCCTCTTTGCAGATCTTCTCCAAGTCATTAAGGTTTCGAGGCTGACGTTTGGCAACTCGAAACTTCAGCTCCCTCCACAGATTTTCTATGGGATTAAGGTCTGGAGACTGGCTAGGCCACTCCAGGACCTTAATGTGCTTCTTCTTGAGCCACTCCTTTGTTGCCTTGGCCGTGTGTTTTGGGTCATTGTCATGCTGGA
Source organism: Coregonus lavaretus (assembly GCF_964263955.1). Taxonomy (NCBI): domain Eukaryota; kingdom Metazoa; phylum Chordata; class Actinopteri; order Salmoniformes; family Salmonidae; genus Coregonus; species Coregonus lavaretus. The sequence continues at coordinate 24,377,735 of NC_140020.1, forward strand.
ATACCCATCCACGACCCATTTTCAATGCCCTGGCTGAGGGAAGGAGGTTCTCACCCAAGATTTGACGGTACATGGCCCCGTCCATCATCCCTTTGATGCAGTGAAGTTGTCCTGTCCCCTTAGCAGAAAAACACCCCCAAAGCATAATGTTTCCACCTCCATGTTTGACGGTGGGGATGGTGTTCTTGGGGTCATAGGCAGCATTCCTCCTCCTCCAAACATGGCGAGTTGAGTTGATGCCAAAGAGCTCGATTTTGGTCTCATCTGACCACAACACTTTCACCCAGTTCTCCTCTGAATCATTCAGATGTTAATTGGCAAACTTCAGACAGCCCTGTATATGTGCTTTCTTGAGCAGGGGGACCTTGCGGGCGCTGCAGGATTTCAGTCCTTCACGGCGTAGTGTGTTACCAATTGTTTTCTTGGTGACTATGGTCCCAGCTGCCTTGAGATTATTGACAAGATCCTCCCGTGTAGTTCTTGGCTGATTCCTCACCATTCTCATGATCATTGTAACTCCACGAGGTGAGATCTTGCATGGAGCCCCAGGCCGAGGGAGATTGACAGTTATTTTGTGTTTGTTCCATTTGCAAATAATCGCACCAACTGTTGTCACCTTCTCACCAAGCTGCTTGGCAATGGTCTTGTAGGCCATTCCAGGCTTGTGTAGATCTACAATCTTGTCCCTGACATCCTTGGAGAGCTCTTTGGTCTTGGCCATGGTGGAGAGTTTGGAATCTGATTGATTGCTTCTGTGGACAGGTGTCTTTTATACAGGTAACAAGCTGAGATTAGGAGCACTCCCTTTAAGAGTGTGCTCCTAATCTCAGCTCGTTACCTGTATAAAAATACACCTGGGAGCCAGAAATCTTTCTGATTGAGAGGGGGTCAAATACTTATTTCCCTCATTAAAATGCAAATCAATTTATAACATTTTTGACATGCGTTTCTCTGGATTGTGTTGTTGTTATTCTGTCTCTCACTGTTCAAGTAAACCTACCATTAAAATGATAGACTGATCATTTCTTTGTCAGTGGGCAAACGTACAAAATCAGCAGGGGATCAAATACTTTTTTCCCTCACTGTATATCTCCCTCCTTCTCTTTCTCTCTCTATCCCTCCATCCCCCTCCCTTTTCCCCCCTGTCTCTCCCTCTGTGCTTGGCCCCTGCTCCAGCGTCCATCATGCCTGTTTGGATGTCACCCTAAAACAGCCGGCAGAGAGCTAGACACAGCACACTGAAGGTTCATGGGATTTCAGACTGGATCATTGGATCAAAAACTCTCGTTCTGTTTGACAGCAGTAGCCCTGACGGCAGGGACAGGGGTCTGAGAGGTTTAGACTGCCTCTTGACTGTCAACATTTACCTTGATCATTTTTATTCTCTCTAACCTCCTAGAAAAATTACTTGAAGGCAGAGGGGGTGTTGAAACATAAAATATATAGGCTTTACAGGATATCAAAGGAAAATAATGGGTTGTGATGTCTAGTTTTTTATATGTATAGAGGAGTATCATCATCATGGTAAATGTGCACTGTACACAGTTGAACTATACGGTAAGTATTGTACACAAACACACCAGCTTCATTCCCATATAGACAATGGCTCTGTCTCAAAGCCTAAAATCACAGACCTCCAACCAATATGTAAAACCATTTTAAAAACCTCAGACTTGGCTGTCCGTCTGCCTATTGGCCATCTACTGCAAACACAGGTTGGTGTTCAAACATCTAATTTTCACGCCCTAAGGTTCTCTGTAAGGTGCATTGACTGACTAGTCAAATCACAGACACTTCTACTCCCTATTCACCATCAGCCATGGACATAGATCTGGTAACTGTTTATTGAACGGGCAGCAAGAGGCAGGAGCAGCTAGCTACAGCCTTTTAACACACAAACACACACACACAGGCTTTCACCGTTACACATTCGGAGTACGAAGGAGGTAGTCGATAAGGGTGCACCCTAACCTGTAATTATTCGAGAAATGACAATGCCTTTACAAGTGAGGGGGCAAAAAATCAATCATTGTTGAATTACTATCACCGAGTGTCCTGCAAATTACAAGCGGGAGAAGAAAAATAAATGATCACATATTCGATCTCTTACCCAGACAAAGGTATGCACACTGAATAGAAAATAACTCGATTCTATCACTTGGAAGAATTCATGGATTAAATTAGAAAAGTCTCTCTGTTTTGTAACTATGTTCAAACATAAAAAGTAATTCATCAAGCATTTAACAACTTTTTTGGTTAGCCTTGATCAGAGTCATTGACTGCATGGAAACTAGCTCTTTAGGAAGGGTGAGACAACAAACATAGAACACTGGGTACAAACTGCAGCTAGTACTGATAATACTGTGCCTATTATACGGGTCTAATGAGTCAGATATCATTAAGAGGTACTGGGGAGCAAAACAAAGAGAGGACAAGAGAGTACACTTGTTCTACAAGGACAAGTCCTAAAAGTGCAAGTCACTAAAGCCTAATTCTGCACGAAAGCCAAAAACTCTGTCTCAATTGATAAAACCTGCGAGGCAAGATAGATACAGGTGCAGTCTCTGTGTTGGTGGGAACATGGATTGCTTTTGGCGCTACTGAGGCAGAATTGAACCCATCCTTGCTTCAAAACAAAGAGGAAAGAAGGAAGGAGGGAAAGAAAGAAATAAGGGAAAAGAGAGTGAGTGTGATGAAAAAGGTTAACTCAACCTGCACTTTCACTGACCCCAACACAAACAAATGGGCAGACAAGACAAGAGGATGATGGTCCCCCGAGCTCTCTGGGTTCTGAAGTAATCTTATTTCCATGATGGGAGGTTGCTAGCGTGCTATTGGGCTGGTATGTCACAGGGTTGAGGAGGGGAGAAATGGGCCAACTCTAAATTAGCTGGCTCTGTTCTGACCACTAGGCCTTTTGGTATTGTAACACTCTCCGTTTTGATTCTCTGTAGAGAGATACGTGGGTTTATTTTAGGTGTCTGAAGGAAATTTTAATCTTTATATTATTCAGCAATCAGATAAGAAATTATATTTTTCAGCTGTCTTGAATGTATATTTTATATGTCTAAAATTATGAATGCAGTCAAAATTCACCAGAGAGGAGAAATACATTTAATGAAGAGGTCTAATAAAAATGTCTAAGAAACCTTTGGGGAAGCTGTTTCAAATAAACCACTAGATATGTCATCATCCAAGGCCTGCTTGTCTTCAGGTACGTCAGCCATTTTGAATCCCTAGCCTTTTTCCAGGTCCTAAGGGCTTTTCTGTATAGCTAACCTGAGTGAGAGGAGTGATTAGTTGCTCTCACACACCGGGTGGCTAATAAGGGGAGAGAATCAGGGCTCGGCCAGCCCTGGGAGGGAGGCGACAGGACACAGACATCAAAGGGGAGGACAGCAAACCCAAATGAATGGAGTGTGAAGCACAGTGGAGGATTTCTCTCTCTCTCTCTGAATTTCCCTCTCTCTCCCTCTCACTCCCGCTCTCTCTCTCCTTCTCTCCCTCCCTCAGCTAGGTACCGCAAGCACGCCCCAGGTTCCAAATGAGGTGACGGCCTGATCCTCCAAATGGAGCCGACTGTGTTTGATGACCTCATCTGTATTCAGCCTGGGTAGCCTCCACCTCGACCTGGGAGAGGGAGATACAGGGAGGCAGGGAGGCAGAACCTCTATCCTCTATCTCCCCAGCAGCACAGCTCTCCTTAGGCTGGCTGGCAGGCAGCAGGCAGACAGGCAGATAACTTTGAAGACTGATGTGACAGAGGACTGAACACCTTGCCTCCTTACTGCTCCACCCCCCCTCATTCGCCTCTCTCTCTCTCTCTCTCTCTCTCTCTCTCTCTCTCTCTCTCTCTCTCTCTCTCTCTCTCTCTTTCTCACCACCACCTCATTTTCCCCTCCCACATCTCCATCCTCCCTCATTCACCTCCTGCCCGCCCCCTTCTGCCTTGCCTTTCATTCCCCTCCTAAAATGAGCTGACCAGATGTCACACACAGCTAATGTCCCTCATAAGACAAAAAGGCTGCCGGCAGACTCGGCTTGGCCCGCTTTCTCACCCACAGTCCAGGTGTCTGCGCTCGATTGGAAGGTTGGTTTCATTAGTTCATGTGCCCAGTGAAGCGCCATGGCTGTGGTGGTCAGCAGACTTTCAGAGGATGATTAGGGAAACAACATGTGTTGTGGTTGATTGCTGGCTTAGCTCTGGTCCAGTCTCAGTTTCAGAGGTGTTTTATTCCGAGGTGTGTGAGTGTTTCTGTGTGTGTGTATGCATCAGTGGAGGCTCCTCAGAGTGAAACATTAAAAACATTATCCTTTTTAGATGAAACTATACTAAATATATTCACATCACCAAATAATTGATTAAAACACACTGTTTTGCATTGAAGGTCTACAGTAGCCTCAACAGCACTCTGTAGGGTAGCACCATGGTGTAGCCGGAGGACAGCTAGTTTCCGTCCTCCTCTGGGTACATTGACTTCAATCCAAAATCTAGGAAGCTCGTGGTTCTCACTCCCTTCCATAGACTTACACAGTAATTATGACAACTTCTGGAGGACGTCCTCCAACCTATCAGAGCTCTTGCAGCATGAACTGACATGTTGTCTACTCAACCAAAGGATCAGAGAATAAATCTAGTACTGAAAGCATAAGCTACAGCTAGCTAGCACTGCAGTGCATAAAGTGTGGTGAGTAGTTGACAAAGAGAGAAAGACAATAGTTGAACAGTTTAACAAATACATTTCTTAAAAAATGAAGGAGAAGCAATAGAGAGAGAAAGAGAGATAATTATATTTCGTTCATAGTATTTATTTTTCACTTTCACTTAGCTAGAGAATGCAGCTAGCTAGTTTAGCCTACACAAACACCCGGCTCAAACAGAGACGGATGCTATGTTAGCTAGCTGGCTATGGCTATCCAACACCGGAACTCTTCGAAGTCAGTGTAAGCTTTTGGTTTTATTAATTTAATGCCACTGCTAAACTGCTTGCTGCTGACTGTACTGCATGATTGTAGAGGGTTTACTAACGTGTTAGTTCTAGTAGCTATGTTAACTATTACATTAATATGGTGACAACAATGTAGGCCGTGTGTAGCGGTTAGCGGTTATGATATGAAGGTTTGGCTTGAAAAGGTTTTTTCGCCTGGTCACAGACAGCTGATGTGTTGTGCACTGAAGTCCACAAGCGAAGGGAAAAGGTGAGAGGAGGAGAGTAATTATACAACGATCAAAGTGATCATGCTGTTTGTATGTGGCTGCTATGAAAGTGAACTGTGTTTGCATGTGATCAGGGGTGTATTCATTCCGCCGATTCTTTTGAAAAACTATTCTTAAACAGAAGCAAACTGAACAAAAAGGGGATAAACATAACTGAATCTGTCCAATAGAAACTCTCGTTTGCAATTGTTGGACTAATGATTATACCCTAGATCAGCTAGATGCAGGCAAGTGTGTGCAAGGTGGTATTGAATGTGTCAATGTCTGTCATCTTGATTACTCACATTTCGCTTGACCTGTGCACCTATGTTGTAAACTGTCATTCATAGGCTAGGTTGTAGCAACCTCCTGATGGGTATAGGGAAAATGTTTGTATCATGTAGTAGCCCAAACATATCAATGTTACATTGGACTGGGTGAATGGAATATTTACATTTTAGTAATTTAGCAGACGCTCTTATCCAGAGCGACTTACAGTTAGTGAATACATATATATTTTTTTAATACTGGCCCCCCGTGGGAATCGAACCCACAACCCTGGCATTGCAAACGCCATGCTCTATCAACTGAGCTACATCCCTGCCGGCCATTCCCTCCCCTACCCTGGACGACGCTGGGCCAATTGTGCGCCGCCCATGAGTCTCCCGGTCGCGGCCGGCTGCGACAGAGCCTGGATTCGAACCAGGATCTCTAGCGCCACTCAGGAGTATATGAATGACAGTCATCCAATATGCTGTAATAGAAATAAGGCCATGCAAAAAAATTATAATAATCGTCCTCCCTCATCTTAAACGGCACCGACTGCCACTGGTATGCATGCATGGTGTGTGTGTGTGTGTGTGTGTGTGTGTGTGTGGTGCATACCCTTAAGACTTGGGAAATAGACTGGAGCAAGGGGCAGAGCAAATAAACAGTTCACATCTGTTCACACTTCAGTAAATTGGAGTGCTTGGCAGCATAGTAAAGTGTCTATCGGCCCACTGAGGGGGAGACATGCTTGGCCTGCATACTCATGCTGTTATTCTGACTAAACATCCTTGTCAGTTGACCTTTGTAAACAGGTGATGTCCAGTGGGTCTAACAGAGGTCTAACCTTCACATTACCAGCCGGTCCCAATTCACTCCCTACCCCTTCCCATTGGCTCTAACCCTGTGGTGTTTGCAGATCTGTAAGGTTTAAGCAATTTGGTGGAATCTCCACCAACACTGCTTATACCTATTCAGAGCCTTCAGATCTTCAAACATCGAAGGGTTTGGGCCAAGAGGAAAGGGTAGGTAGTGAATTGGGACTGACTTTCTCATCAACACAAGCCAACAGGTTCAATGGTCAGAGGTCCTAGGTCAAAGGTGAGTGTGAGAGACGCCAGATGGTGATTGGTGGGTACCTGCGGGGAAGTGTTCGTTGATTGGCCAGTTGTCCACCTGCAGAGTGGCGTTGCCCCCGTTCCTGGTAAAGCGCACCAGGTGGTACTTCCCATCATTGATCGTCGTAGTTACCTCCTTCACGCTGATGTCGGACGTACCAATGTTGAAGGTCACGCCCACATTGCCTTCCGTCTGGAAGAAAAGGGAAGAAAAAGAAGAAGAAGAAACAGAAATGTATTAAAAGATATCATCAACTTCCTCGTTGAAGCAACCCGGAAGAGAAACAAGCAGCAGGTTTGAGAGGATCAGTCTAAGGAAGGGGGGTGGAGAATCATTACTCTTGATCACATGATAATGAGTAGATATGTGGGATGCAAGTTGATTTGTAGATCAGTGCAGTCTGATTGCAAACACACACAACAAACAGGCATTTATTAACCGGTATCAACCACTTTCCTACCACAGGCAGTCTTCAGGTTGATAATTGACATTTCCCCATTGGTAAAACATTTCAATATAAGATGCCACATATAGAATAGCAGAGATGTGCAGAATTATACCATTTTCAATTCCTGGATTAGAACCAATTCCATTATGAGCTTCAATCAATACATATTCATTGCATTTGTAATGCTGTGATACCAAGACCAGGAATCGAGATCTTTGCAGAAGATGTAAACTGATTGCAACGTTTGATTCAATACTGCTGGCCTACATCATATAGCCTGGACTATACTACAGTAACTGAAACAGTTGAACAACAGAGTTACACATTACTTTGTTAACCTACGTCTCCCCCTATCTTCTCCGTGAGCTAATACTAATTACAATGAAGCCATGTATTGGACATACACTACCGTTAAAACATTTGGGGTCACTTAGAAATGTCCTTATTTTTGAAAGAAAAGCTATTTTTTTGTCCATTAAAATAACATCAAATTGATCGGAAATACAGCGTAGACATTGTTAATGTTGTAAATGGCTATTGTAGTTGGAAACGGCAGATTTTTAATGGAATATCTACATAGGCGTACAGAGGCCCATTATCAGCAACCATCAGTCCTGTGTTCCAATGGCACGTTGTGTTTGCTAATCCAAGTTTATCATTTAAAAAGGCTAATTGATCATTACAAAACCCTTTTGCAATTATGTTAGCACAGCTGAAAACTTGTACTGATTAAAGAAGCAATAAAACTGGCCTTCTTGAGACTAGTTGAGTATCTGGAGCATCAGCAATTGTGGGTTCGATTACAGGCTCAAAATAGCCAGAAACAAATAACTTTCTTCTGAAATTCGTCAGTCTATTCTTGTTCTGAGAAATGAAGGCTATTCCATGCGAGCAATTGCCAAGAAACTGAAGATCTCGTACAACGCTGTGTACTACTCCCTTCACAGAACAGCGCAAACTGGCTCTAACCAGAATAGAAAGAGGAGTGGGAGGCCCTGGTGCACAACTGAGCAAGAGGACAAATACATTAGAGTGTCTAGTTTGAGAAACAGGCGCCTCACAGGTCCTCAACTGGCAGCTTCATTAAATAGTACCCGCAAAACATCAGTCTCAACGTCAACAGTGAAGAGGCGACTCCAGGATCCTGACCTTCTAGGCAGAGTTGCAAAGAAAAAGCCATATCTCAGACTGCCCATCTTAATCTTTTATTTTTATTGGCTTGTCTAAGATATCACTTTGTCTTTGCAACTCTGCCTAGAAGGTCAGCATCCCGGAGTCGGAACACAGGACTGATGGTTGCTGAAAATGGGCCTTTGTACGCCTATGTAGATATTCCATAAAAAATCAGCCATTTCTAGCTACAATAGCCATTTACAACATTAATAATGTCTACACTGTATTTCTCATCAATTTGATGTTATTTTAATGGACAAAAAAATAGCTTTTCTTTCGAAAACTTTTGAACGGTGGTGTATATTCTACTATAGGTTGTGTGCTAGTATGGACACAGTAACAAAGCCACTCGTTCCAAGGTCCATACCACTAAGAATACTAGACAGTATACAATCTTAGAAAAAAAAGGGTTACAAAATGGTTCTTTGTGGAAAGGGTTCTACCTGGAACCCAAAAGGGTTTTTCAAAGGGTTCTCCCACGGGGACAGCCGAAGAAGCCTTTTAGGTTCTAGGTTGAACCTTTTTTTCTAAGGGTGTAGACCCCAATGGTAGACCATAGAGTTGGTAGCTATACTAGCTATCATTATGGTTCATTATCCTGTTTTAATGTGTTGAGAGTTAGCTGTAACAAAACAGTCAGTCACTTAATGATGAGTAATGTTCTGTCGAACGCCAGGACAGATGCCTCTCTCTCCCCACATCACATATGTAGCAGCACATATGTTTTATTTAACGGCAAAGTTAATGGTGTTATATCAGTCAAAGAGAGAGAGAGTGGGAGAGAGAGAGAGGCAAATAAGAACCTCATTGGTTTCTCACCGCAACTTACTTTCTCGCCAACTTGCTAATTTTAAACAACCTGCCAACATGTTTGATCGGAGCTGCTTGGGTATGCATGGGAACGTAGGCGTTACATGGAAAATGTTTTAAAGAGAGACAGGGATGGCGAGAGAAAGAGAGAGAGAGAGGGATAGAGCAAGAGAGAGATCGAGAGAAAGAGACAAAGACTGAGAGACAGAGTTAGAGAGAGATTCGAGATCGTGAGCAGGAGAGTGAACGAGCGAGGGGTGAAGAGGAAGAGAGAGAGGGATAGAGCGAGAGAGGGACGAGAGAGAAAGAGTGGGGATCTAAGGCTACAGTGTTTTCCATGTAATTTGTCCTAATCCCCTCTGGGAATGGTTTGTGTAATTACTTGCTTTAAAGGCCCAGAGCCAAGGGGACATTTCTCACAACACGGCCGTGTGTGTGTGTGTGTGTGTGTGAGTGCATGATGTACCGACCCACCTGGCTGATGACACAATGTGTTAATGGATCAGTGAAGGGATAAGAGCTAGTGAATCAGGATATACGATAGTGTGTGTGTGTGTGTGTTTGCTATAGCTCTCCACTTAACACTGTCCACTGCTACTTCCTATCATTAATTAACCCTTGACATTGTTGTTAACCCCTCGCTATTGCCTGATACCACTAAACACCCACACCCAACACCTTTTAATTGAATTGAAAACACTATACCACAGTGGCAATACCTGACATACAGTGAAAACATTGAGGAAGACAGCATCCATTTTGTGAGAAATTAAAACATGGAGTTGGGACAGCGTTGACTCACCAAGGATGTTCAAGGCAATCTTTCTGAAAGGAGGCGAAATGCTAGATTAAATATCTTGATAAAGGTTGCAGGCCTAGTTAGTTTCTCTTCTATTGAAAGTATTTCAAAATGACTGCCTTGAAGATACTTTAGAGGCTCTCACACTGTTTTCTTTGCTAACAAAAAGGTAGCTGTTTTTCTTTGTATGTTTTTCAGTACCTAGGCCAACCCAGCACAATGTCCAAATAGCACATGATTTTCTCTCATGTTTGGAGTAGTAGTCTAGGAAACCACAAGAGTACCCTATAACTCTACTCCATGCACCCACAGTCTCACACATTCTGACACAGGTTGGGGGCACCTTAATTGGGGAGGACGGGCTCGTGGTAATGACTGGAGCGGAATCAGTGGAATGGTATCAAACACATGGTTTCTATGTGTTTGATGCCATTCCATTCGCGCCGTTCCAGACATTATTATGAGCCGTCCTTCCCTCACAACCTCCACTGGTCTGACACAGAATCTCAAACATTGCGTGCTAAAATACACACAACATACATACAATATGATGAAAGAAAAAGGCACACCTCTCTCTCTCTCTTAACAATCTTCCATCTCAGCTGATAATGGAGTAGGAAGGCAGTAAAACATGGGAAATGCATCTCCTAAAAGTGCTAGGTCGTGCTCGAGGAAGAAGGGAGACATGAACACCGCAGCATGACCAGTTAACGCACTCCCAATCTGATCGTAAGAGCTTCTCCTAATTACTAAAGTCACGGTTCAAATGGCAACCAAAATGTAAACTTGCTTGAAGTTTAAACATAGGGTTCACTCCAGTGCATTGACAAAACACCATGTTTTTCGGAATAGTGAATAATGGAACAACTTACCCAAAAAGAGAAAATGTCTAGATGAAAGCAAAACACTATACAGTACATCAACACCCCATTCACTCTGACCTTCAAATCAACTGGCAGACCATCGGTCCCCCACAATGCCACATCAAAAGTAGTGCTGAGCGATTAGTGCTTTTTAAGTTCGGTTTCGGTTTGATTATTAAAAAATAATCACGTTTTTTGATTTCGGTTTCGATAATTGTTTTACATTATGCATTATGTGGGTTGAATGCTGTAACAACACAGAATAAAACAATTAATACAAGTCCCATGATGGTAGTGACTGCCACATTACTGCTTATCACTTATTAACCATCATTTATTCACATTACTTTACTTTTATAAAATATTTCAGTTATAGTGTTTAATGATTACTTTATTATTTCATTCCAAGTCATCATCTCATCTCTATAGAGCTGCAGCCTATGCTATCTTACAAAATCACTATTTTAGTAGTTCTTCAAGGTAAATAAGGCATACTTTTATGACTGCTGAATACCAACTATCAATCACTTAGATCATGTATTTTCAGGTAGAGATACCTCGCAAAGCAACTGCTCTCTATCCCTCTGGATCGAACATTCTTCTCTCTCTTTTATGTAGCAGGCATAAAAGAAAAACAGACCGGACAAGTAGGCGTGGTCAATTAGTTGTTTAAAAAAATGATTTTGGTTTTGGTTAATCGCTCAGCAGTAATCAAAAGACACATTACTCCCTTTACAAATACCTACAAACAACAACAGATTACAGCACCGCTGTAAACAACAACGATAACAACAGACACAGTGCAGCGGTGCCCCAGGGCATGGTGGTATTAGCTCTCTGTGGTGGTCTTGCTGCTCAAAGCCCTGCTTAGTTTATACTCTCCCTGCACACACACACACACACACACACTCTCACACACACACACACACACGCACATACACGCACACGTATGCATACACGCACACGTATGCACACACACACACACATGCACACAAACACACACACACACACAGACACACACTCCGCCGTCCAGCGGCCACCCACCTGACCGCCTGCCCTCCCTCCACTGCTACGGCAACGCTGTGATTGACATTTCCAATTACATTCTTTATTGGCCTGTCAGTCGCCGGGTGGGACAGCACTTCATTGTCTCTTAAGGAAGGGGAGGGATGGCTATTGGTCTCCCAGTAAAAGATGATGAGCCCCCTGATATTCCTGCACTAGAAAATAAATACATGAGGTGGAAGGAGAATAACACACACAATCCTGCCTAACAAAGCATAAGCTTGCACTGAGCCCTAACCCACACCATCACACTGCAGCAACAAACAGCAGAGACAAGAGGCTTCGATCTCACTAACTGTCACTCTCACAACACAACACAACAGAACAGAACACAACAGAACACAACCCAAAAGAACACAACAGAATGCAACAGAATACAACACAACAGAACACAACACAACACAAGAGAACACAACACAACACAACACAAGAGAACACAACACAAGAGAACACAACACAAGAGAACACAACACAACACAACACAAGAGAACACAACACAAGAGAACACAACACAACACAACACAAGAGAACACAACACAACAGAACACAAGAGAACACAACACAACAGAACACAAGAGAACACAACACAACAGAACACAACAGAACAGAACACAACAGAACAGAACACAACAGAACTGAACACAACAGAACTGAACACAACAGAACTGAACACAACAGAACTGAACACAACAGAACACAAACCAAAAGAACACAACAGAATGCAACTGAACACAACACAGCAGAACACAACACAACACAACACAAGAGAACACAACACAAGAGAACACAACACAACACAAGAGAACACAACAGAACATAACACAACAGAACACAACACAACACAAGAGAACACAACACAAGAGAACACAACACAACACAAGAGAACACAACAGAACATAACACAACAGAACACAACACAACACAAGAGAACACAACACAACACAACACAAGAGAACACAACACAACACAACACAACACAAGAGAACACAACACAAGAGAACACAACAGAACACAAGAGAACACAACACAACAGAACACAAGAGAACACAACACAACAGAACACAAGAGAACACAACACAACAGAACAGAACACAACAGAACAGAACACAACAGAACAGAACACAACAGAACTGAACACAACAGAACACAAACCAAAATAACTCAACAGAATGCAACAGAACACAACACAACAGAACACAACACAACAGAACACAATACAACAGAACACAACACAACACAACACAACACAACACAACACAACAGAACACAACAGAACACAACAGAACACAACAGAACACAACACAACACAACACAACAGAACACAACAGAACACAACACAACACAACACAACAGAACACAACACAACAGAACACAACAGAACACAACAGAACACAACACAACACAACACAACACAAGAGAACACAACACAACAGAACACAAGAGAACACAACACAACAGAACACAAGAGAACACAACACAACAGAACACAACAGAACAGAACACAACAGAACACACCAGAACACAACAGAGCACAAGAGAACACAAGAGAACACAACACAACAGAACACAACACAACAGAACACAACACAACAGAACACAACAGAATGCAACAGAACACAACAGAACACAACACAACACAAGAGAACACAACCCAACAGAACACAACACAAGAGAACACAACACAACAGAACACAATACAACACGTTCCTGTTATACTTTTATCTACTCAGACTGATATGATGTGTTGTGTTAAAACGCTGTCACGCTCATACACAATATACATAATCCCCCCCCCCCCCCCCCCCACTGACTGGTCCTCTCCTCCACGGTTTGACTGCCTGCCTGCCACTAAACCATTGATCATTTTAACTGTGTATTTCTGACCTATGGAGATGAGAGACTGAGTGTTGGCAGGACAAAGCCGTGAGAGATCGGCAGGGGGAGGAGGGTGATGTGGTGTTTGTCAGTGTGTGAGTGTGTGTGTGTGTAAGTGATGGAAGTGCGGGTAAGTAAGACTGATAAAATAAATCACAGTTACGGTCAGAGAGAAGCAGCACATGAAGAGCTCTGCTCCGCCGCCAAGTGCTCGGTCCCACGTGATCCCCCCGCATACTGACACTGGTAATCAGACCCACAATCCAATTCACCATCCTCCGATCAATGCCTTCAACACAAGGAGCGCCCCCAGGCAGCCAATCACTCAGAGCAGCACAGCAGCTCCAGCTCCAGGCCTCTCTGAGCCCTCTCCAGGCCCGTAACACAGACAGCCTTCACAGCATGGTGTGTGTGTGTGTGTGTGTGTGTGTGTGTGTGTGTGTGTGTGTGTGTGTGTGTGTGTGTGTGTGTGTGTGTGTGTGTGTGTGTGTGTGTGTGTGTGTGTGTGTGTCCAGGCCCATAACACAGATAGTCTTCACATCACAGCCCTGCCAGACAGATATACAATAGACTACATTCCCTAGATGGGGCATTGGTCATTTTGTTAAAGCATGGATATATCCAGGACTCTCCAGGCCCGTAGACACATCACAGCCTAGCCCAGACAGTCACTCTACAGGGATGGCTATTATTACAATGGACTCCATCCTCTAGGATGGTGAATGGTCATTTTGCCGAGAGCAGATGTTGCATGTCTATAGGCCTGCAAGTGTAGCCCCCACATTATGGAAGACATATAGGACAGGATTTTGCATTTCTTTTGGGAAATACGAATACAAATAGATGAAGTTGTGATTACTACCTCTGAGGGTTTAGAGCTTGAGGTAGTCATCTCATACAAGTACTTGGGAGTATGGCTAGACGGTACACTGTCCTTCTCTCAGCACATATCAAAGCTGCAGGCTAAGGTTAAATCTAGACTTGGTTTCCTCTATCGTAATCGTTCCTCATTCACCCCCAGCTGCCAAACTAACCCTGATTCAGATGACCATCCTACCCATGCTAGATTACGGAGATGTAATTTATAGATCGGCAGGTAAGGGTGCTCTCGAGCGGCTAGATGTTCTTTACCATTCGGCCATCAGATTTGCCACAAATTATCCTTATAGGACACATCACTGCACTCTATACTCCTCTGTAAACTGGTCATCTCTGTATACCCGTCGCAAGACCCACTGGTTGATGCTTATTTATAAAACCCTCTTAGGCCTCACTCCCCCCTATCTGAGATACCTACTGCAGCCCTCATCCTCCTCATACAACACCCGTTCTGCCAGTCACATTCTGTTAAAGGTCCCCAAAGCACACACATCCCTGGGTCGCTCCTCTTTTCAGTTCGCTGCAGCTAGCGACTGGAACGAGCTGCTAAAAGCACTCAAACTGGACAGTTATATCTCCATCTCTTCATTCAAAGACACAATCATGGACACTCTTACTGACAGTTGTGGCTGCTTCGCGTGATGTATTGTTGTCTCTACCTTCTTGTCTTTGTGCTGTTGTCTGTTCCCAATCATGTTTGTACCATGTTTTGTGCTGCTACCATGTTGTGCTGCTGCCAGGTTGTGTTGCTACCATGTTGTTGTCATGTGGTGTTGCTACCATGCTGTGTAGTTGTCTTAGCTCTCTCTTTATGTCTTTGTGTCTCGTCGTGATGCGTGTTTTGTCCTATATCTTTTTTTTTTATCCCCCCGTCCCCGCAGGAGGCCTTTTGCCTTTTGGTAGGCCGTCATTGTAAATAAGAATTTGTTCTTAACTGACTTGCCTAGTCAAATAAAAATATTGAGAAAATGGTGGCTGTATTTTATTATTGTGTGTGTAACGTATTCTAAGTGAGGTAGCTGGTGCATGGACATTTGTAGCCTACTGAGACAGTCTGTGAAACCGGTCTACATTTGAGACCATTGAATGAACATCTTCTAAACCTGTTTTCCACAAAGGTATCACATAGCAAAAACTGTCATACATCCTTAGGATATTCGGTATGAACATAAAAAGCTGATCTGAATGACATAAACTTGCTATAAACCAAACTCCCAACTGGGACCCAGAAGATCCAGCAGATCCAGTATCAAACTGAACCCATCCCGGTGAGGAAGCTGAGATTACATACAGCCTCCATCTGACATCATGCAGGGCAGCAGAACTAAAATGAGTGTTTTGTCGTCAGTATCAAGGACCACACATAGGGTGTGTCCCAAATGGCACCCTATTCCCTATGTAGTGCACTACATTTGACCAGGTCCAATAGGGAATAGGGTGCCATTTGGGAGGTATTCAGAGAGAGGTACAGGACAGTAGGTCGATATGAAGATAAGGAAGGAAATGTGAGACAGAGGATTGATGCTCATGGCCTTCACAACAACAAGACATTTATCTGAGGTAATTGACAGAGATAACTCAAAGATGACAGGACCATTTGCAGCATTCCGGCGATCAGTGTTGAGGGAATTATTTTCTGTGATGACATTATCCTATGGTAGACTCTACTCTGTGTCCGTGGTAATAGTGTCCATGGCAACGGCATTGTCTAGGTCTATGAGGTTAACGCAGTAAAACTTTGATCATCTTTATCATTCTTTAAATTTCAAGACTCCATAAGACTCCCTAAATTCAACCAAACTTAGCCGCACATGAATTCAAAAAGATTTGAGGTCTTCAGGTTCAGGTGGAAGAGGGTTCATTCTACACCCCAAAGATCCTAAAATATTCACACGGGAGAAGCAGGAACAAAGGAACCGCTTCACTCCATGGTAAGGACAAGAACAAAATGTCCTCTTTCCTTAATACAGCCTGGTAATTGGTTCGCTAATGCCTAGAAGTCCATTAGCAGAGTGTGTTAAATGCTCAGGAGTGCCAGTCAATGTTAGCCTCTAACCCCGGCTGGTCTACATAATAAAAACACACCGGTGAATATTTAATTTAAACATGAGCAGGAAGCAGCATTGTGAAAGGTAATGGCTTTGACACTCTTTCCGGCTCAATGTCAAAGGAAGGCAGAGACTTGGTCCTCTTTGATCCTCCTATGGCTTCAGCAGGGTCAGCCTTATGCATTATTTATACCCCCCCAACACACACACACACACAGTAATTGTCCCAGACACTAATGGTGGAGGGTCTGGTGAAAACATTTATCAATGTTTCCCCAGAGACAGTCATCCACGATGACGCTCGATGATATCACGTTCATCTAGGTCCGTGTCGACAGGTTGAAACACTCACTGGTCTTAATCATCACAAATATCTTGTTCTCTCTCTGGCTTAGAGTGCTCAAGTTAAGAGTACAGGTGCTCGAGGAGTTTGAAATGTTATTGCTGTCCATAATGTACAGTACATAACAACATGCTATTTTATGCACATTTCCAAAGCGTTTACCATTTTCAGATGTTTTTCCTGTTTAGCTGTAACGCACGGCTGCAGTGATTACTATGCACAAACCAAACCACAGAAACATAGTAAAGCAACTCCGTCGGTGATGAATCTCTACTGCTGTCTGGCAGGCAAGGCACGGCTGACCCAGACCTATTCTCCTTCTCTCATCATTAGAATGCAGAATGCACAGCTGACACACACACATGCACGCACACACACACTACATCATTACAATGTAGAATGCACCGTCGACACAGTAATCAGGTCGTATGCAAACGCGGTCGGGCTCGACGGACCACACAGCACACGAGTTCTGCATCCATCCATCGTTATTCATAGCAACATTAACTCCAACAAAAGACAGAGGAACCATTCATTAAATATTAATACAAACAATTGGACTGATGTTTAGGAGGCCTCTGTGTATTTCGTTTTTTATTTCCATGAAGCCACAGTGGGTCTACTGGTCCATTAGGGAGAGCAGGGATTTGGAGGAGACACACACACACACACACTCCCTCCCGACAACTGGGCTGTGAACCTCACACAGCGCTGCTTGGTTCTAACACGTGGCCAGCACGACAGGGGTTCATTAAAAAAACACTAAATAGGATTTGTGCTCAACGGAATACAGTGCTGTGAAAGTCCATTAGGGACCTGGCTAATGAAATTGAAACAGCTTGGTGATCAAATTAGAATCTGTTCTGTAGATATTTAATTTAATGTGCTGGTGAATTCGAAACACTTTCAATTTGGGTCTCCCGTTTGAAATTGCGCGCCATAAATCAAGCAGACTATGTTCATAGGGTTTCTCTCTCTCGTTCCCTTGATTTTCTCTCAAATGAAGAGGAACAACCTTGTGAACTGAAGTTTGTAGTGAATAGAACAACTATTAGGGCATGAAAAGGACTCCCACTGTAGCTATACTTATAAAGTGTTATATCGGTTAACCAAGAACTAAAATCCCAGACCTTCATCGGGCATCATGCGAAATAATACACTCATACCTTTTCAAAAGAACGACTTAATGTCTAAGATCTTTGCACACCCGTATTGTAAAACATTTGCACATTATTATTTTAAAAATTCTTCAAGCTCAGTCAAGTTGGTTGTTGATCATTGCTAGACAGCCATGTTCAAGTCTTGCAATAGCTTTTCAAGCTGATTTAAGTCAAAACTGTAACTAGACCACTCAGGAACATTCAATGTCGTCTTGGTAAGCAACTCCAGTGTATATTTGGCCTTGTGTTCTAGGTTATTGTCCTGTTGAATGGTGAATTTGTCTCCTAGTGTCTGTTGGAAAGCAGACTGAACCAGGTTTTCCTCTAGGATTTTGCCTTTGCTTAGCTCTATTCCATTTATTTTTTCCCTAAAAAAACTCACTAGTCCTTGCCGATGACAAGCATACCCATAACATGATGCAGCCACCACCATGTTTGAAATTATGAAAAGTTGTGTTGTGTTGGATTTGCCCCAAACATAACGCTTTGTATTCAGGACATAAAGTACATTTCTTTGCCATATTTCTTGCTGTTTTACTTTAGTGCCTTATTGCAAACAGGATACATGTTTTGGAATATTTTTAGTCTGTACAGGCTACCTTCTTTTCACTCTGTCATTTAGGTTAGTATTGTGGAGTAACTACAATGTTGTTGATACATCCTCAGTTTTCTCCTATCACAGCCATTAAACTCTGTAACTGTTTTAGAGTCACCATTGGCCTCATGGTGAAATCCCTGAGCGGTTTCCTTCCTCTCCGGCAACTGAGTTATGAAGGATGCCTGTATCATTGTAGTGACTGGGTGTATTGATACATCATCCAAAGTGTAATTAATAACTTCACCATGGTCAAAGTGTTATTCAATGTCTGCGAGGCGTTGGAAAACCTCCCTGGTCTTTGTGGTTCAATCTGTGTTTGAAATTCACTGCTCGACTGAGGGACATTACAGATAATGGTATGTGTGGGGTACAGAGACGAGGTAGTCATTCAAAAATCATGCTAACCACTATTATTTCATTTTACCCCTGAACTTATTTAGGCTTATAAACTCAATTCATTTGTAGACATTTCTAAAAACATAACTCCAAGTTGACATTATGGGGTATTGTGAGTAGGCCAGTGACACAAAATCTCAATTGAATTGATATTAAATTCAGGCTGTAACACAGCAACATGTGGAAAAAGTAAAGGGGTGTAAATACTTTCTGAAGAATACCTTTAGTCACTTTGGCAAATGCATTGTTCCTGCCAGCTCTTACAGGAGAGGAAATAGCTTTGAATTGAAGCACAAGACACTCCAGCCTGTTTGAAGTAGTGCCATATAACAACTGTAAATGTAATAACTTTTTAATTTAATAACTTGCCGGTAAACGTAATAAAATGTTAACCGGTGGTTATTACATTAGCCGATGAGTAACAACTTTATGAATAATGTAATAACTTCAACCAATCAAGTATTAACTTCACACATTTTTTTAAATGTACTACTTTGCTCAATTGGGCCTTAGTATTAAACATATAATCTGCAATAGTTCCCTGCAAACAATAATGAGTCATTAGGACATCCCTGGGACGTCACAAAATGGTTGCCTAAAATCGCCAGGATGTTGTGTCATGGTCCCCTAGAGGCTACATCCAACATTCAACACACGCATGACAACAAATTTAGGTATGTCAAACGGACTATCTCAGATAGGGAGAGTCCAAAGTCTCAACGTATCTTCACGTTTTTTAATACGAACAATGGCGATCGGAGGCAGGGATACAAAATAGATAACCACCAACAAAGCGCAAAAACAAGAACCGGCACCACTGAGATTCCAGCCATTTAATGTAATCAAGTGGACAGCACACCCTGAGTAACAGCTCCAGAGATCATCCACTCCCCAGCGCAGATGGAGAGAGCCAGGAGCAGCTTTGGGATGCGGCTGCCTGCCTTTGAACATCAAGCAGCAGTTGGATGGAGCACTCACAGGGAGAGAGAGGGGAAGAGACAGACTCCCAACTTACCATCTGTTTACACACCTATTTAAGCAAGCTCTGTCTTCCAGGTCAGACAGATGGAAACGCATAGCCGCACGCATGCAAACAATGGCCTTTAGTAGTGACACATGTAAGGCCATTGTTAGCTAGCATTGATATCATTAGTGACGCCGCTGACGCTAGCTAGCGCCTACACTTAAA
Organism: Coregonus lavaretus; assembly: GCF_964263955.1. Classification (NCBI taxonomy): domain Eukaryota; kingdom Metazoa; phylum Chordata; class Actinopteri; order Salmoniformes; family Salmonidae; genus Coregonus; species Coregonus lavaretus. Next base: position 24,397,964 of record NC_140020.1, read on the forward strand.
CAGCTGAATGGCTAAAGCTAAAAAGCTACTGCTGTTCCTTGGCTGAGAGTGTATTCCAACAAGGGTTTAGGCCAGGCATGCAGAGTAGGCTAAATGCATTTGGAGAAAGGGGGGAGGCTTTGGGGTTTATGATGATGATATGTAGGCAGACAGAAAAATGTATTTGTAGCTCACCCACCAGTGGGCAGACATATGTGGATATTCCTGCCAAGGGCTCAGGGAGAGATAGATAGCACAAACACAGTTGTCAGGGGATCTATCAGTGGTCTGGGTTAACCACCTAGGGATAAACACCTAGCCACCCGCCACCTCACCTACAGAGGTGTGAGACACACACAGGGAGAGGTGTGAGACATAGGGGAAGAGCTAGGGCAGAGATCCAGTGAATCTGCACTGGGGAGTGGAGTATCTCTGGAGCTGTTTCTCAGGGTGTCTGCTGTCCACTTGATTACATTAAACTGCTGGAATCTCAGTGATGCTGGTTCTTGTTTTTGTGCTTTTGTGGTGGTAATTTATTTTGTATCCCTGCCTCCGATCACCATCGTTCATATAAAAAAACATAGGCTACTGATCTCTTGGTCTCACAGTCTTAAAGTCACATGTTCACTGGTTCGAGTCCCTCCTGAATTTGCTTTCAGAAGCATTATCAAACTAGAGTATTGAAAGTGTGGTTCGTTTTATACAGAAAACGATTACTTTAAGATAGACTATGAGCTATCTCCCGCTATAACACAGACTCATATCAAGGCAGATCATTTTTATTCAACCCAATTTCATGGCTGATTAACTCCAGATTCATACTGTAGTATGTAGTCTTGCACTAGTAAAGTCAGAGTTGAACTGATTACTGCAGTGCGGTTCAGAGTCCTAATGGGCCGTATACACTCAAAACATTACATGCAGCCTCCACTGGACCAGGTGAATCCAGGTGAAAGCTATGATCCCTTATTGATGTCACCTGTTAAAATCCACTTCAATCAGTGTAGATGAAAGGGAAGAGACAGGTTAAAGAAGATTTGTTAAGCCTTTAGACAAATGAGACATAGATTGTGTACGTGTGCCATTCAGAGGGTGAATGGGCAAGACAAAATATTTAAGTGCATTTGAACGGGGTATGGTAGTAGGTGCCAGGCGCACCGGTTTGAGTGTGTCAAGAACAGCAACGCTGCTGGGTTTTTCATGGTCAACAGTTTCCCGTGTGTATCAAGAATGGTCCACCACCCAAAGATCATCCAGCCAATGGCAGGCCAGTGGTCAAAAACGGGTCATTGATGAAAGAGGACAAAGGAGGCTGAGATGAATTGTGCAGAGGAACAGACGGGCTACAGTTAGTCAACTGACAGTCCAGTACAACATTGGTGCCCAAAGACCCATAAAATAATGCACTCGTCATACACCAATGGGGTATGATAGACGTCGACCTTACAGAGTTCCACTTCTTTAAGCAAAAAACAAGAAACTGTGGTTGCAGTGGGTTAAGGAACAAAAACACTGGACACTGGAGAATTTGAAAAACATGGCCTGGTCTGATGAATCCCAGTTCCTGCTGTTTCACGGTGATGGGAGGGCTAGGGCATGAGTACATGCATCCATCATGCCGCGTGTCAACATTGCAGGCTGGTGGTGGTGGTGGTGTGACGGTGTGGGGTGTATTTTCGTGGCACACATTGGGCCCCTTAATAAAAGTGGAGCAACGTTTGAATGCCACAGGATATCTGAACATCATTGTCAATCAGATGCATCCCTTCATGGCAGCAGTGTATCCATCTGCGAATAGATATTTTGTCAGCAGGTGTTCCTAATGTTTTGTACACTCAGTGTATATGATCTCCATATGTTCATACTGGGCTGTATATATTATCTCTCCATATGTTCATACTGGGCCTTATATACACTCAGCAGACAGTTTATTAGGCACACCCATCTAGTGCCGGGTCGGACCCCCTTTGCCTTCAAAACTGCCTGAATTCTTCGGGGCATGGATTCTACAAGTCGGAAACGTTCCACAGGGATGTTGGTTCATGCTGACGCAATGGTATCACACAGTTGCTGTAGACTGGAAGAGGGTAAACCACCGCCACCAGCCTGTACAGTTGACACCAGGCAGAATGGATCCATGGACTCATGCTGCTTACGCCAAATCCTGACTGCCATCACCATGGCGCAACAGGAACCGGGATTCTTCGGACCAGGCAATGTTTTTCCACTCCTCAATTGTCCAGTGTTGGTGATCGCGTGCCCACTGGAGCAGCTTCTTCTTGTTTTTAGCTGATAGGAGTGGAACCCGGTGTGGTCATCTGCTGCAATAGCCCATCCGTGACAAGGATCGACGAGTTGTGCATTCCGAGATGCCGTTCTGTACACCACTGTTGTACTGCGCCATTATTTGTCTGTATGTGGCCCGCCTGTTAGCTTGCACAATTATTAACATTCTCCTTCGACCTCTCTCATCAACGAGCTGTTTTCACCCACAGGACTGCCGCTGACTGGATGTTTTTTGTTTGTTGCACCATTTTCGGTAAACCCTTGACACTGTCGTGGGTGAAAAGCCCAGGAGGGCGGCCGTTTCTGAGATACTGGATCTGGCGTGCCTGGCACCGATGATCCGATCACCCTCAAAGTTGCTTAGGTCACTCGTTTTGCCCATTCTAACGTTCAGTCGAACAGTAACTGAATGCCTCAATGCCTGTCTGCCTGCTTTATAGAACAAGCCACGGCCACTGGGCTGTATAGATTACATTTCCATGTTCATATACACTATGCCTATGTCCCAAATGTCTCCTTATTCCCTATATAGTGTACTACTTTTGACCAGGGCCATAGGGTCAAACCCTGGTCAAAAGCCCCATATAGGGAATAGGGTGCCATTTGGGATGCAATGAAACTCTCAGGCCATTCATAAAATATGATAGGGATAACCTAACACACTATCCCGCTACCGAGATCGATAACATACTGATTAATCAATCAGCATGGTCTAAAGGCCAGGCGAATCAATTAGACTGATATGAACCTTCTTCAATAGGAAGGTTATATCCTAATTATGGTATTTATGGTTCAATAAGAATGATATCTCCATGCAGGGATGGAGAATATGGAGAAAAGAGAATTATGAAGTGCATAAGATAATAATTTCACTACTGACAGGTACAATTCTGAGTGGGTAAGTTTGACATGCCTTGAGATAAACCTAGCGATTGGACCCCTGCTGGTTAGGAAGCGGAGAACATTTCTCATGCTCACTGTCTCAATGTGTCAGCATATTTCATAGCTTCACAGCTTCAGTATTTCCTGTGTTCAGTGGTGGGGAGATGAGAGGGAAAGAGAGGGAGTGAGCAAGGGAGGGAGTGAGGTAGGGAGGAAGGAAGGGAGAGAGGAGGAGGGAGTGAGGGAGAGAGGGAGGGAGGGAGGGAGAAGAAGAAAGAGAGAAAGTCTGGAGTTCAATCGACAACGCCACAGCCTTACTGCCTGTGATCCACACACTTTTTATTCAGAAAAATAGAACCATATACAAATCCACAGGAAGTTTTACCTGCTGGCAGCAATAGGTTTTTTGCAGGACCCCAGACCATTCTGCGACTTGATTTGAACTAAAAGAGTCACTATACGAAAATAACACAATTCAGGTTAGATTGAATTGAGCCCATATTAAAAGGAGAATCAGGCAAAGACTAACAGACAGTGATGGGAGCTGGTGAAGACAGACTATGAGAGAGAGAGAGAGAGAGAGAGAGAGAGAGAGAGAGAGAGAGAGAGAGAGAGAGAGAGAGGACAACAACAACAACACAATTAGATCCAACCAAATCATGAGAAAACAAAAAGAGAATTACTTGACACATTGGAAAGAATTAACAAAATAACAGAGCAAACTAGAATGCTATTTGGCTCTAAACAGAAAATACACAGTGGCAGAATACCTGACCACTGTGACTGACCCAAAATTAAGGAAATCTTTGACTATGTACAGACTCAGTGAGCATAGCCTTGCAATTGAGAAAGGCCGCCGTAGGCAGACCTGGCTCTCAGAAGAAGACAGGCTATGTGCACACTGCCCACAAAATGAGGTGGAAACTGAGCTGCACTTCCTAACCTCCTGCCAAATGTATGACCATATTAGAGACATATTTCCCTCAGATTACAGAGATCCACAAAGAATTCGAAAACAAACCCAATTTTGATAGATTCCCTTATCTACTGGGTGAAAAACCACAGTGTGCCATCACAGCAGCACGATTTGTGACCTGTTGCCACAAGAAAAGGGCAACCAGTGAAGAACAAACACCATTATAAATACAACCCATATTTATGTTTATTTATTTTCCCATTTGTACTTTAACTATTTGCACATTGTTACAACACTGTATATATACATAATATGACATTTTAAATGTCTTTATTCTATTGGAACTTCTGAGTGTAATGTTTACTGTTAATATTTATTGTTTATTTCACTTTTGTTTACTATCTATTTCACTTGCTTTGGCAATGTTAACATACGTTTCCCATGCCAATAAAGCCCTTAAATTGAAATTGAATTGAATTGAATTGAGAGAGAGAGAGGTTCTGAAATGGAGCCTGAATAGCCCGGACCTAAAATGGCTGAATAAATAGAGAGGAAATATCTAGGTTGTCTGTCTCGCTCACTTCAAATAGCTTTAAGGCAGTATCACAGCAAGTGCCCTTCTTCTGGAGCGCCACGGACACTTTCGGGCCAAGCTGTCTTGAAATCTCCACTCGCCTATTCACGGCAAACACGCATTACTGGCTCTTCTGGCCATGTAAATATTATGAAAACTCGCTGTTAGTTAGATATACATTTCTTGAGGTATCATTTATGTAACTGGTCAGAAACCGTTCCTTTATTTCACCTTGTTGCATGGCATCCTTGTTCTGCATTCTCTCCATGCATTCTTTACTATTAGCTAGAAATAGATTTATTGAGGTCTCATTGATGTAACTGCATGGTCAGAAACATGTAAAATAATACAATTAATGTAACATTTCATCTCTTTCTTGTTTATTTTATTGTCTCCATGTATTTTTCAGTATTTTTCCATATCAGTAGCTCCCTCCCTTCCACATTCATTATAATTATTTTCCAATTTCCGTGGCTTTATTTATCAACCACTTAATTGGTTCAAACGTAATAAGGCACCAGTCGTTTTTTTTAAGCAATTTGCTTTTCCATAATATGAACAGCTAAAAGATAAGTGCATAGCAAAGCCCAGGCAGATAGCTGCTCATCGCTGCTTCCCTCTCACAATTACAAGGACGGCCTTCTGAGAGAGAGCCAGCATGGAATCTAGGCTATTGGAATGCAGGGGATGTGGGCATATTTCTGAATACGCAATTACCACTAATCACATACCTCAGAGATTAGTCTGCTGCTCCCCTATACTGGCGGGGCACCGACGCAGGGAGCGATGTTTCATGAAGTCATGCAAGCTGCACAGCATATGACTCTATGTGGTGATCAAAGAGTTAGTCACCGTTATCAGGCTTTTATGTTGGATAATGTTTATGTTTAGGATTCTGATTGTGATATGTATGTGTAACGGTTTCAGATGATTTAAATGTATGCCCGTTGTGTTTGCCTAATGTTAGAGATGTTGTAGCGAGTGATGTCGAGCCAAAAGTGTCGTCAGTGTTTGCTTTTGCGCTTGTAGGTGTGCGTGAGAGAGAAAAAGAGGATGAAAGACAGAAAATAAGAAAGATATAGGGGGGAGGGGGTAGAGAGGGAGATGGAAAGAAAGAGACACAGAGAGAGAGAGAGAGAGAGAGAGATGAGAGAGAGAGAGAGAGAGAGAGAGACAGCATGACAGAGTGAGAGAGACAGAGAGTGACATAAAAAAAGAGAAAGAGAGAGGCTGCCTATCTCTAGAGACAGCAGGGGATCTCAGATGTCAGTGTGACACATCAAGGTTAGACAAGGATACCCTATCTGGCTTCCACCCTCCCCAACCCCTACTCTCTATCTCCTCCACTCTCCTGTGGATCAAAGGGCCCTCACTGCGTCAAACACCAACTCTCGTCACACTCCAGACAGATCCACTCAATAGTACAGAACTGTCTTTAACACCAATAATAAAGTCTAAGAGATGTCATTTGCAGATGTCTTAGGGAGTGAACATTATTTATATTGAGGGATACCTGGAGGTACCTCTTTGAAATGAAAATGGATAGCCCTCACCCTGAGGAAAATATATGTTTACCTGGCCCTCCCAGAGCGTCAAAAAAAAAAAGGGATAAATCGGGATTTTGGCAATGAGGCCATTTCTTTATCTACTTCACCAGAGTCAGATGAACTTGTGGATACCATTTTTATGTCTCTGCGTTCAGTTTGAAGGAAGTTGCTAACTTGCGTTAACGCAATTGCTAACTAGCGTTAGTGCTGTTGACTTCCAGTCATGCGCTAACACTAGTTATCATTGACTCGCAAAACTAACTTCTAACTTCCTTCATACTGGGTGAAGATACATAAAAATGGTATCCACAGTTTGTTTTAAACACAAACTGTATCGAGAGCAGAGGGCACCATTTTGTTAAACCAGGGACTTGTACTGAGGTGAAGGGGTTTCATTTTTAAGCCGAAACTCAAGTTCACAAGGCCTCACCCAGCTCACACTTCAAACACAAGTTGTGCTTTCAAAAGAAAAGAAAAACTAAACAGAAGGATGTGGAGGTTCTGTAGTTAGCCTTCAAACAAACACACTGCAGCAGTCTTCGAAACCCTTCTCATAGCTTCTAATGGAGTATTCTAACATGGTGGAAATACATGCTCACTCAGGCATATACTTCTGTGTGTAAAGCATACTGTACTATATTCTCGATCAAACAGCCACAAAACAAAGACAATGAGGAAGTGAATTGTGAGGCGGATACATCGTCTCCCGAAAGACAATAACAATCTTTGACGGAGAGCCAGAGAGCTAGACACATTGTGAACACACAACAGATAATTATAACACTGCCTCCTGCTGTTTCTCTGCCTTCTGTTTCAGCCACAGTACATCTCTTTTCCCTTATCTCTCTCATCTCTCTCTCCCTCCATTCCTCTGCCAAAGCTGAGGTGCATTCCTTCCTTCCCCTTGTCTGGCTGCTGCAGAGACTCACAACACAGTGGGTGTCAGTCAGTCTGTCTGCCGGACTGACGGAGGGGCTGTTGGATGAGTTTATCTGTCATAGACGGACGGCATCAGTCCACTGGAGCCCCTGAGGGGAGATAACCTCACCGGGCCAGTGCTCTGTCAGTATGACTGCCTCAGCCTCTGTGTACAGTTTTATTGGGGCAGGACAGATGTGAGGTCTGGCATACACAAGAACCAGTGGGTCAGGACGGAGCAGCATGCAGGTTACAAAAGAGGCAAGGTCCGGCTGACAACATAACCAGTTAGACAGGACACAGGGGGATAGTGTAGTCTGCATAGAACTAGAACTAGACCCACAGGGGAAACATTCTAGTGTAGTCTGCATACAACTAGAGGGAAGGGTGTTCAATATTCGGACTGCAGGAAAAAACATTCCGTTTTGGTGGTCAATGACCTGTTGCACCTACCAGAGGGTAGGTCTGAAAGAGGTAATTGGCTGGATGGGAGGGGTCGATGATTATTTTTCTCTGCATGTTTGGAGGTGCACTTGTTGTATAGAGAGCTCACAGAGGGAAGGTCACAGCCAGTGATCTTTGAGGCTTTCAACACAACCCTCGTTGTAACCCTCATTTCGTTAGCATATTTAAAGACCTTTGAGGATTTCGACACAAGATCTAACCCTCATTTCGTCAGCATATTTAAAGAGCTTTGAGGCTTTCCACCACAATCTTTGAGGCTTTCGACACAACCCACGTTACAACCCTCGTTTCGTAAGCATATTTAAAGACCTTAACTGAGGTCTCCTGAGACTTAAACTGGTTTGTTAAAAGGGAGAAGAGCAGGGGGGACAGCACGCAGCCCTGTGGTGCACCAATACTGAGGGTCAGATTGTTTACCTTGACAGTCTGGCTTCTGTTCCTCAGGAAGTCCAGTATCCAATGGCAAATAGCTGGGTCGATGTTCATGTCCTGCAGCTTAGTGAACAGTTTGTGGAGATTGATGGTATTGAAGACTGAGATAAAGTCTATGAACAATATGCGTGTGTAGGTGTTAGGTGTCTCCTGTTGTTGCAATGTTTGGTGGAGTACCAGGTTGACAGCATCTTCAACGGACCTATTAGCTCTGTAGGCAAACTGGAGTGCGTGCAACAATTGGGATGTGCATGATTTTAAGTAGGCCAGTACTAGGTGTTCAAATGCTTTCATGGCCACAGAAGTCAGGCGACGGGTCTGAAGTCATTGAGGCAGGTTGTTTTGGGTGATTTCGGGACAGGGATGATGGCGGATACTTTGAAGCACTGCAGTACTGGACACTGGCATAAGGAAGTGTTAAAAATGCCAGTGAACGCTGGAGCCAGTTGTTCCGCAGTGGTGGAGCACAGCAGGGAAAGTTGATCCGGCCATTCGACTTTCCTTATGTTTTGCTTTTTGAAAACAGTTCTCACCTCATCCTCCTGTATGGAATAGGAATGGCGCTGCAGGGAACAGCGGCTGTTTTACGGGCTCCTAACCAATTGTGCTATTCTGTGTATGTTTTTGCACTGATCTTAGCCTTTTTTGTACACAATGTTTCTGCCATCGTTTCCTATGACCAAAAATAGGTTCTGGCCATCAGAACAGCTATCACTAACCTCGATTTGGATGAGCACTTCTACTTCAATGAGTCGGAGGGGAAAGACATATTGATTATCCCGGACCAGGCCCAAATCCCCGACACTCGAAGGAAGAGATGGCGCTATAGAGGCCGGCATACCGGATACCTGACGAGACTACGTCAGAGAGTGGATAAATCGCCTCTACCCTCTCTTCTATTGGCGAACGTGCAATCACTGGAGAATAAACCGGATGAGCTCCGTTCGAGACTATCCTACCAACGCGATCTGACTAACTTTTATATCCTATGTTTCTCAGAGTTGTGGCTGAACAAGGACATCGTAAATATAAATCTAGCAGTTTTTTCCATACTGTACATCGGCAGGACAGAACGGTGCCGTCGGGGAAGCTCAGGGGAGGTGGTGTGTCTCTCTATGTTAACAACAACTGGTGCGCAATCTCTAATATTAAGAAAGTCTTGAGCTTCTGCTCGCCTGAGTTAGAATACCTCATGACAAGCTGTAGACCATACTATTTACCAAGAGAGTTTTCATCTTTATGTTTTTGTAGCTGTCTATTTACCATCACAAATGGTATGCTGGCACTAAGACCTCACTCAACGAGCTGTATAGGGCAATAAGCAAACAAGAAAATGCTCACCCAGAGGCGGCGCTCCTAGTGGCCAGTGACTTTAATGCAGGAAAACTGAAATCCATTTTACAAATTTATAACCAGCATGTCACGTGCAACTAGAGGCGAAAAAACTCTATATCACCTTTACTCAACACACAGCGACGCATACAAAGCTTTACCTCGCCCTCCATTTGGTAAATCTGACCATAACTCTATCCTTATCATTCCTGCTTACAAGCAAAAACTCAAACAGGAAGTACAAGTGACGCGCTCAATACGGAAGTGGGCCGATGAAGCGGATGCTAAGCTACAGGACTGTTTCTCTAGCACAGACTGGAATATGTTCCGGTATACATCTGCTGGCATTGAGGAGTTTACCACATCAGTCACCGGCTTCATTGTGCATCAACGACAAGGTCCCCACAGTGACCGTGCGTACATATCCCAACCAGAAGCCATGGATTACAGGCAACATCCTCACTGAGCTAAAGGCTAGAGCTGCCGTTTTCAAGGAGTGGGACAGTAATCAGGCCGCTTATAAGAAATCCCGCTACGCCCTCCCGACGAACCATCAAACAGGCAAAGCATCAATACAGGATCAGGATCGAATCCTACTACACCAGCTCTGAAACTCGTCAGATGTGGCAGGGCTTGCAAACCATCACGGATTATAAAGGGAAACCCAGCCGCGAGCTGTCCAGTGATGCAACCCTACCAGACGAGCAAAATCCCTTCTATGCTCACTTCGAGGCTAGCAACACTGAACCATGCATGAGAGCACCAGCTGTTCCGGATCACTGTGTGATCACGCTCTCCATAGCTGATGTGAGTAAGACCTTTAAACAGGTTAACATTCACAAGGCCGCAGGGCCAGACGGATTACCAGGACTCGTACTCAGAGCATGCGCTGACCAACTGGCAAGTGTCTTCATTTTCAAACTCTCCCTGACCCAGTCTGTAATACCTACATGTTTCAAGCAGACCACCATAGTCCCTGTGCCCAAGAACGCCAAGGTAACCTGATAAAAACGACTATCGCCCCATAGCACTCACATCTGTAGCCATGAAATGCAATGAAAGGCTGGTCATGGCTCACATCAACACCATCATCACAGACACCCTGGACTCACTCCAATTCGCATACAGCCCAACAGATCCACAGATGACCCAATCTCTATTGCATTCCACACTGCCCTTTCCCATCTGGACAAAAGGAACACCTACAGTTGAAGTCGGAAGTTTACATACACTTAGGTTGGAGTCATTAAAACTTGTTTTTCAACCACTCCACACATTTCTTGTTAACAAACTATAGTTTTGGCAAGTCGGATAGGACATCTACTTTGTGCATGACACAAGTAATCTTTCCAACAATTGTTTACAGACAGATTATTTCACTTATAATTCACTGTATCACAATTGCAGTGGGTCAGAAGTTTACATACACTAAGTTGAGTGTGCCTTTAAATAGCTTGGAAAATTCCAGAAAATTATGTCATGGCTTTTGAAGCTTCTGATAGGCTAACTTCAAACTCAGTGCCTCTTTGCCTGACATCATGGGGAAATGAAAAGAAATCAACCAAGACGTCAGAATTTTTTTTGTAGACCTCCACAAGTCTGGTTGATCCTTGGGAGCAATTTCCAAACGCCTGAAGGTACCACGTTCGTCTGTACAAACAATAGTACGCAAGTATAAACACCATGGGACCATGCAGCCGTCATACTGCTCAGGAAGGAGACGCGTTCTGTCTCCTAGAGATGAACGTACTTTGGTGTGAAAAGTGCAAATCAATCCCAGAACAACAGCAAAGGACCTTGTGACGATGCTGGAGGAAACAGGTACAAAAGTATCTATATCCACAGTAAAACGAGTCCTATATCAACATAACCTGAAAGGCCGCTCAGCAAGCAAGAAGCCACTGCTCCAAAACCGCCATAAAAAAACCAGACTACGGTTTGAAACTGCACATGGGGACAAAGATCGTACTTTTTGGAGAAATGTCCTCTGGTCTGACGAAACAAAAATAGAACTGTTTGGCCATAATGACCATCGTTATGTTTGGAGGAAAAAGGGGGTGCATGCAAGCCGAAGAACACCATCCCAACCGTGAAGCACAGGGGTTGCAGCATCATGCTGTGGGGGTGCTTTGCTGCAGGAGGGACTGGTGCACTTCACAAAATAGATGGCATCATGAGGAAGGAAAATTATTATTATTTGAAGCAACATCTCAAGACATCAGTCAGGAAGTTAAAGCTTGGTCGCAAATGGCTCTTCCAAATGGACAATGACCCCAAGCATATTTCCAAAGTTGTGGCAAAATGGCTTAAGGACAACAAAGTCAAGGTATTGGAGTGGCCATCACAAAGCCCTGACCTCAATCCTATAGAAAATGTGTGGGCAGAACAGAAAAAGTGTGCGCGAGCAAGGAGGCCTACAAACGTGACTCAGTTACACCAGCTCAGGAGGAATGGGCCAAAATTCACCCAACATATTGTGTGAAGCTTGTGGAAGGCTACCCGAAACGTTTGACCCAAGTTTAACAATTTAAAGGCAATGCTACTAAATACTAATTGAGTGTATGTACACTTCTGACCCACTGGGAATGTGATGAAATAAATAAAATAAATCCTTCTCTCTACAATTATTCTGACATTTCACATTTTTAAAATAAAGTGGTGATCCTAACTGACCTAAGACAGGGAATATTTACTAGGATTAAATGTCAGGAATTGTGAAAAACTGAGTTTAAATGTATTTGGCTAAGGTGTATGTAAACTTCCGACTTCAACTGTACGTGAGAATGCTGTTCATTGACTACAGCTCAGCGTTCAACACCATAGTGCCCTCCAAACTCATCACTAAGCTAAGGACCCTGCAACTGAACACCTCCATCTGCAAAGGATCCTGGACTTCCTGACGGGCCACCCCCAGGTGGTGAGGGTAGGCAATAACACATCTACCACGCTGACCCTCAACACATGGGCCCCTCAGGGGTGCATGCTTAGTCCCATCCTGTACTCCCTGTTCACCCACGACTGCGTGGCCACACACAACTCCAACACCATCATTAAGTTTGTCGATGACACAACGGTGATAGGCCTGATCACCAATGACAATGAGACAGCCTACAGCAGGGTTCTTCAATTCCGGTCCTGGAGGGCCGAAACACTTTATTTCTACCTGGTAGTTAATTGCACTCACCTGGTGTCCCAGGTCTGAATTAGCCCCTGATTAGAAGGAGAGGATGAAAAACAGAGGTGTTTCGGCCCTCCAGGACCGGAATTGAAGAACCCTGGCCTACAGGGAGGAGGTCAGAGACCTGGCAGTATGGTGCCAGGACAACAACCTCTCCCTCAACGTCAGCAAGACAAAGGAGCTGATTGTGGACTACAGGAAACGGAGGGCCGAGCACGCCCCCATCCACATCGACTGAGCTGTAGCTTCAAGTTCCTCGGTGTCCACATCACTAAGGAATCATCATGGTACACACACACCAACATAGTCATGAAGAGGGCACAAAAACACCTATTCCCCCTCAGGAGGCTGAAAATATTTGGCATGGGCCCTCAGATCCTCAAAGAATTCTACAGCTGCACCATTGAGAACATCTTGACTGCCTGCATCACTGCATGGTATGGCAACTGCTCCAACCTCAAGGCCCTACAGAGGGTGGTGCGGACAGCCCAGTACATCACTGGGGCAGAGCTCCCTGCCATCCAGGACCTCTATACCAGGTTGTGTCAGAGGAAGGCCCTACAAATGATAAAAGACTCCAGACACCGGCAAGCTATACCGATCCACCAAGTTTTGAAGCAACAGGTCCCCGAACAGCTTCTAACCCCAAGCCATACAACTGCTAAATAGTTAGTTAAATAGTAACCCAGACTATCTGCATAGCACTAACTTTTTTGACTCATCACATACGCTTCTGCTACTGTTTATTATCTGTCACTTTATTCCTAGTTATATGTACATATCTTCCTCAATTACCTCGTACCCCTGCACAGCGACTCTGTACTGGTACCCTGTGTATATAGCCAAGTTATCCATTGTGTATTTATTATTACTTTTATCATTACGTGTTTTACTTTTCTCTTTTTTCTCTTTTTTCTTTCCCTCTGCATTGTTGGGGAAAGTGGATACCTAGTCATTTGCATTCAACCGAAACGTGTCTTCCGCATTTAACCCAACCCTCTGAATGAGAGAGGTGCAGGTCCTGCTGCCCCTCGCTACCTGCTGCCCCTTGGAAAGGGCCTGTAAGTAATCATTTCAGCTGTTGTTTACGAAGCATGTGACGAATAACATTTTATTTGATTAGATTTATACTCACTGTCAAAGGAATGCTAACACCATGGAGACATTGGGTCAGAGATTAATGTAAGAAATGGGTCCATTTGTCACGGACGTTGAGAGACGGGTCGGACCAAGGTGCAGTGTGAAAAGCGTACATGTTTATTATATAGAATAAACATACAAAACAACGTGATGTGAACGTCCTATGGGCTATACAACAACCAGCCTACACGGAACAAGATCCCACAAACAAGGACTGCGACCAGGCTACTTAAGTATGATCCCCAATCAGAGACAACGAGCGACAGCTGCATCTGATTGGGAATCATACCCGGCCAAACATAGAAGTATAACAACTAGAATCTAAACATAGATATACAACAACCTAGAACTAACCATGCACACCCTGACCAAACTAACTAGAGTTCTATAGGTCAGGGCGTGACACCATTCCAAAAATGAATGATCAGAAATGGGTCTATTCCAAAAATGAATAATCAGTACTGGGTATATTCCAAAAATGTATATTAGACTACTGTACTCGATGAGGAATAGAGGAACAGAGGAATAGAGAGCGAGAGAGGGATAATGCTTTGTCATCAACACTGTGGGTACTCTGGGTCAGAGATTAATGTAGGATGTGGATCTAGTCCAAGAAAATAATGAACAGCTTTTTACAAATTGCATTAAAACAGAGTTCTAGCTCTTCCTACCATCAAGCCTTCAGGAGAATTGCTGTTGTAAATGCATCCATTATTTCATTTAGGGAATTGATTGGATTTTGATGCAGCTCTTAGAAATATGAGCGACACAATCATGTATATATGAGTCAATACATCACACAATAATGTATGTTCTGATCTCATAATCATTCCCTTCTGAACCATCAAGATGACGATCATGAGAAGCTACAAATCAAAGCACCCCCAGACTCCTCCTCCTCCTCCTCCTCCTCTCCTCTGACCCACCGGAATGTTCTTTAGTCCTACATAAATTAATAAAAGATAATAGGGGATAAATTAACCATGCTTTTCCTTATATCTCAGTCTGTTCCATCAAAGGGCTGAATCAGAAGGTTCTCTGTGAAGTCCGCTCCGGAGGAAGGGAAGTCCGCTCCGGAGGAAGGGAAGAGTCAGGAGGTTGGGAAGTCATGTCTTTATCGATGTCGGACATCTGTCACCGTTAGCATAACGCTGACTCATACTGTCATGGCTGCCAGAGAGGAAACGAGGTATATAGGGTCAGAACTAAGGGTTTTAGTGAATAAGGAACTAGTGTATAAGCATTCGCTCTCTATCTCTCTCTCTCGCTCTATGGCTGGAGACAGAGTTCATGATCCTCTGTCTTAGCATGATGTGTAGCTTCAGGATAAAGGTGGCATGACCCGCCAGATCTATAAGTATACCCAGTCAGTCAACTGTGAATACTACACTGCTTACAGTCTGGAGGTCTCTTAAAATAGCATTGTGATTACACAATGGGGTAGAAATACAGTAGTTTCATACATTAGTTATGGAGGAAAACATACATGGCAGGAATCTCTACAACTCACTAATAAAGCATTGTTATCATTCCACAATATATGAGGAAATATGTCTTAGTTTGACATATCCAATAGCAACTGACACTATCTGCTTAGAGTTTTCCTGTTTCACACAATGATGTGAAATGGAAATGTGTTTTTTGCATATCCCAACTCCCCCTGAGAGTGAAGATATCCATTACGTGCCTTGCTCATAGGCAGACCGACAGATTTCATGTAGTCAGCTCAGAGATTCGAACAAGCAACGTTTTGGTTACTGGCCCAACGCTCTAACCGCTATGCTACATGCCGCCCTATTAGCTGTGGAGGAAGAAATACCATGCGATGACCACTTTGTCATGTCCTTGGTAATACTTTCTAGCTAAGGGACTGGGTGCTCCATATACAGCTAAGAATAGGGACTACTGAAAATGTGAATAGCTGTATAAGCCCCCCACAGCACCATTTCGACCTCCAATAGAAACTGACACAAATAAGTCACTGTCATCATGCAAATATATATTTTTGGCAATATATCTTATAGATCTCACAATAGTTATTACTATCAGCCTTTTTTGTTTACATAAAAAAAAAAAATATATATATTTTGATATTCATGTGTTATTTATTGTGTCAATTCTGCAGTCTTGGACACCAGGCAAACACATACACACGCACACTGAGAGTCAATATGTGGAGATTAAATCAACAAAAACTCCAGCGGCTTAGTAAAAATACAGAGAGAGAGAGAGGTACTCAGTCAGTCACATTTTTGCTCAGACTGCAAGAGAGAGAAAGAAAGCTTTAGTTTTCTGTTTGATCTTTCTTTCTTTTTTTCAGATGAGAGAAAGAAACTTCTCGCTGCTTTCGCCAGCAGGTACTTAATCCTCTCTGAATACATTCTAGACGAAGGAGCCCCCGATCTCTCGCTCTCTCTCTCTCTCTCTCTCTCTCTCTCTCTCTCTACCACTGATATTGAAAACAGCTACCACATAGATTTCTTCTTCTTTCCAGTAGATTTATTTTCTAATGTTGAAATGTATCAGTTGACCAACTTGCAATTCATCATCCCTTTCTTGTCAATAATCCAAGAACGTGCCTAGCTCTCTTCTTATTTATTTCTCACAGCCCGATATCTGCGAGCTGAGCAGAGGTATCGGCGGCGGAATCCCAGGTGAGAACAGAGGAGAGGAAAGAAACTAGCGCCTCACTATGCTGCCGAGGCGACAGAGACAGAGCTGTGGAGGAATTTAAGGGTGTCTCTGGCAGTGAGATGGCGCCTAGCCTTGTGTCTGAGATATGCTGCCTGGCATATCGATCCCTGAGCACTGTGATCTTTCATTACTTCTCTCGCCAGAGCAGGCGTCTCATCAATCACACTGACTAACAGTCTCACCATGTACAGAGAGGAAATTTGAAAATTGCCGCCGCCCCCCTCAAACCCAAGTTTAGAGCTTGATCTGTGGTGAGAAACTGTCATCCTGTCTGTAAGTTAAACCTGGCTGTGTGATGAGTGTTAGATGCACTGAGATGTACAACAGCTACCCTGAACATTATACAATTGACACCTTGGCTTATCAGCTGGGATGTATGTGGACACCCAATGCTAATTTGATATCCTGTCTTTAAGAGGGATGACGACACTACTTGACAAAGTAACAAAGTAGAAGTTACATTGAAATTCACTGGCGTATCACTGTAGCCAAGACACACCCACTGAGCCAAGTCTTCTGATCCTGCTCAGAAATCACAAATATCTTCCCCTCCTTGCTTCACTCACTTTCTTTCTTATTCCCCCTCGCTCTCTCACTTCTTACATATTCTCCCTCTTTCACTCTCTCCCTCTCTCCCTCCACTCCACTTTCTCTCTCTCCTTTGGGAACTCATGCATTACAACAGAGCTGCTGTGGAACACAACCATTTGTCCCCCAAAGGGATACATTGTCAAAGAGCAGACACTGTTTGTGTTTCTCATTGAATTTTTCATCTTGGACAATGAAATATACATCAAGGAGGGTTACTGCATACTAAGGACCTGGCCAATGGCCATCCAATGGAAGTGCATCAATAAACCATAACGCAGGCTCATCAATCATTGATGTTTAGTGGAACAATAAAGACAACAAACAATATAACAGGTCATAGTGTTGGGGGAAGACAAGGTAAACGAGGTAAACAATAGAAATTAAATGGAAAACAAATAGTATATATAAAAATAAAAATAAATACACGTCCACTGCTCTTGCAATTGCAACAAAACACAGTGCATAGGGGTGGGGCCAGAGCCAGGGGGTGTCTAACTTGATCAGTTATTACTTCCTCCTCTCTCTTTCTTTATGTCTCTCTCTCTCTCTCTCTCTCTCTCTCTCTCTCTCTCTCTCTCTCTCTCTCTCTCTCTCTCTCTCTCTCTCTCTCTCTCTCTCTCTCTCTCTCTCTCTCTCTCTCTCTCTCTCTTCTTCTGCCCTCTCTCTCTCTCTATGAGAATAATATAAATGGAAATTCCCAGAATGCTTTGAGGTCAGGGTTGTTTGACTGACAGCCACATCTACCCTCGGAACCCTCAGATCATGTTTGGAGTGTCAGCGCTGTGTTCCACTGTGTGTGTGTGTGTGTGTGTTTGAGAGAGAATATGAACACTCTAAGGCCTCTTTTCATTTAAATGGTATTACTCCTCTATAAATTTTTCTTCTGAGGCCTTTCAATAGTAATCAATTGGTTATGATCGGTACTTAGATTTCATTAAGGCAAATGCTAGTGGCCAAATGTCAAGAAAGAGTCTAAAGATTCAGTACAGGCGCGAAATGTCAATGGACTGCCATCACTCATATATTTTAAAGGTCATTTCAAGTGGATCACTGATGTCTTTTGAAACAGCTGCCTTTTATACAGTTAAAGATTGCAATCTCTCTATATTTCCTTGGAGCAAGAAGACAATAGGAAATGAAAAGGACAAGAGATAACCAACCGACTAATATTACTGACACTGACATTATCAGGATCATTAGTTGTAACTATGGAACAAAAATATAAACGCAACATGCAACAATTTCTACGGTTTTACTGAGGTACAGTTCATATAAGGAAATCATTCAAATTGAAATACATGTGTTAGGCCCTAATCTATGGATTTCACAGGACTGGGCAGGGGCGCAACCATGGGTGGGCCTGGAAGGGCATAGGACCACCCACTAGGGAGCCAGGTGCACCCATTGGGGAGCCAGGCTCAGCCAATCAGAATGAGTTTTAAACAACAAAACGGCTTTATTACAGACAGAAATACTCCTCAGTTTAATCAGCTGTCCGGGTGGCTGGTCTCAGACGATTCTGCAGGTGAAGAAGCCGGATGTGGAGGTCCTGGGCTGGCGTGGTTACACTTGGTCTAAAACGACGTTAGAGATGGCTTATGGTAGAGAAATTAACATTAAATTATCTGGCAACAGCTCTGGTGGAAATTCCTGCAGTCAGCATACCAATTGCACACTCCCTCAAAACATGAGACATCAGTGGAATTGTGTTGTGTGACAAAACTGCACATTTTAGAGTGGCCTTTTATTGTCCCCAGCACAAGGTGCTCCTGTGTAATGATCATGCTGTTTAATCAGCTTCTTGATATGCCACACCTGTCAGGTGGATGGATTATCTTGGCAAAGGGAGAAATATTCACTAACAAGGATATAAACAAATGAGTGCACAAAATTTGAGATTTTTGTGCATATGAAACATTTCTGGGATCTTTATTTGAGCTCATGAAACATGTAACCAAATCTTCACATGTTGTGTTTATATTTTTTGTTCAGAATATTTCACTGAGGTAGGGGAACTCAATACTCGGCCTATACGTCCTCCACTGTACACACACATACACGCAACCCCCCCCCCCACAATACACACACACAACAAACAAACAACACACACACACACACACAGACAGAGTAACTGTTATGATGATTTGTGACACAAGATTCATTAATGTATGGAGAAATCATAAGCTGTATGTGGACAGAGAACAAGGACAAGCCATGTGGTATTGGTGTTATGGGTTAGGAACAGAAGGTCAGTGTGCCAAGATTGATTGGGGGCCACTGTTGCTAATCTTAGGAAGGGTGTGTGATGAATGGCCTGGCTAGGGTGCCACACGATACCAAGTAGGTGGATGATATGGTGGTGGATGAGTGACACTCAATGATGGTTAGCAACTGTGTGGGATAAAAGTCTATTGGAAGGGCATTATATAAGCTGAGAGATTTTGTATGGAAGTCATTCAGATGGCAGGAGGCTATGTCTGTACCCCCTGTCATTGAATCCAATATTGTAACCATTAAAGAATGATTGAATCCACTCTCCATCTGTGTAACATACTCTCTTGCATTCCTGAACTTCTCAATACCAGAAACTCATCATAACAGTAACTCAATAGATGCATCCTCTACCGTATATCTCAGTCCCTGCTTGACTTATAAAATATCACAGTGGCTTCTAAAAATTAATGACCTACACACACACACATACGCACACACACCACACACACCACACACACTCTCTCATCTCCACAGCCTGTCAAAGAGAAGATGGACTCAGTGTGGACTGGAATGCAATATAATATTTATCCACCCTTGCAGCCCGCATCTCATCTCACCTTGTAGGTCTCTCTGCTTACATCCCAAATGGCACCCTATTCCCTAAATAGGCCTCTGATCAAAAGTAGTGCACTATGTAGGGAATAGGGTGCCATTTGGGACACAACACTATGTACTCTTGTCTGGAATGGGCTTTTCAATTACCTACAACTTGTACCTTTTTTTCCATCTGAATTAAAGTGGGGAGGCTCAAGAGGGTAATGGATTCATTGTGCCATTGCAACATTAAAAAGCCTGTCTGATTGCCTGGTAATGTATGCTAGATCAGAAGGTTTCTGGCTGGGTA